>NW_007578048.1:488692-540241 GCF_000690725.1 Stegastes partitus | reverse complement strand
ATGGATGGATGATGGTAAATACTTAAATGGTAATCAGTATTTTTTTTTTTCTTTTCAGCAAGCTGATTTAATCCGGGCCCAGGAAAAGCATCGTCAGGAGGTCCTTCAGTCTCTTTTAGAGGTTTGTTTTCCAAGGATGCAGTGGCAGTATCCATCACTGTGGCCTTGACTGTTGTTTTTCATGTAAGGTGGCAAATCCCATCATTCTCCAGCTAAATAAATGCAAATACCGAAGCAGTTAAACATCAGATAGATCATCAGAGATCCTGTTTTACTCTAAATGTGACTGTGGCTGGTTAAAGCTCGGACCGGGTTCAGGTAGTTTCAGGACAAAGACATGAAGAGGCAGGTTTATGGTAACATCTGGAGCAAAGCAGTGTGTGTGGATTGTGATGATAATTGCTGGGATGAAGCATGATTAG
The DNA here is from genome assembly GCF_000690725.1 of Stegastes partitus. Classification (NCBI taxonomy): domain Eukaryota; kingdom Metazoa; phylum Chordata; class Actinopteri; family Pomacentridae; genus Stegastes; species Stegastes partitus. The sequence continues at coordinate 539,819 of NW_007578048.1, read as the reverse complement.
ATGTCAGACTTCCTCTGTGAACCACTGTTGGCTTTTCCTGAATCAATATCAGCGTGACGCAGAGCCGGAGTCGTTCAACGGACCCAACGGCACCGACGTGTCTGCAGAGAGTTCTGTCAGGTAACACCGTGACCACCAGCTACGCTTTATCCTTACTGCTGTGCATCACCGGCATCACTTCAAATGTCTTTTGTTTGTTTGGGGCTGATTTTTGTCGTTTTCGGAGCAGTTCTCAGTTTATGTCTCAAGGATCGGGCCAGCAGGCGGGGAGCAGCTGCGTGGACTCCATGGTGGAAGCACCGTGGGCTGCAGCAGGACAAGGCCTGACGTTCATAGGCTATCAGGTAGAGTGACGCCTGTCATTGAGAAAGCTTAATAACACGTGTATTGTTTTTCCATCGCCTCATCTGAACACTTCTCTGTTACAGGACTCATCAAACGGTGGAAATGTCCATACAGGTATAGTGAATATATGACTCAATGTAAAGTAATCACAGAAATGCGAAGAGCGAGCTGAAAATATGCCGTATATGTGGGCAGACAAACGTTAGGGAAACCTTCAGTGTGTATCAGTGCACAACAAATGGCCTCAAAGTAAGAGCGACTTCTAAGAAGTTGAGTTAAACCTCATTATAACTATTATTACCTGTATTTTGCTCTGCGACGGAGCGCTACAGCTCATTTGCTCTGGAGTTTAGCGAGCCGAACAGCCTAATGATACTTCATAAAGATGTAATAATTCTTTGTGACGGTAGCGGAGCTGCTCTTTGTTTCAGGAAAAGCCGGGAGCCTCCACTGTAACGATGAAGGGAAACCATGAAACACTCCATGCACTTATTTTTAATTTAACTCGCATCACACACAGTTCAACTCATGCGTACAGATGTCATACATATCGTAAAGTATAGAAGACTTAAAACACAAAAAACGTACTATATAAATATGAGTGACGTATATTATAATGTCTGAAGATTCTCAGTCATCCAGGTCATGGTTGTTCTCGTAGATTAATCGTAGCAACTGCTTGAGTTCCTTGAAGACGTTCCACCTTCATCCAAGAGGCTTCATCAGCTCTGACTGACTAGTTGGGAGTTCCACATACTGATGTCCTGAAGGAGACATTAACACCTGAGTTTCAGTCTTTTGTGACTAGGTGTGGATGTGGTTTCATCTTCCTGGGAGAGATCTTAGGACTGAATTGTGAACAGGTGAGAGGTGATGCCTCAGACCTCCACCTCTGTTGACAGGACTCAGCAGTCCACCTGCACCTTAAGGACACTCATTTGGAGACAACGATGTACAGATGTTCTCCTGCAGGGAGGACAGACAGTTTGAGAGAGGGGCTGAAAGAAGCCATCTAACTGGAAAGACCTTCCCTCAGCAGAGGTGGAGGTCTGAGGCATCACCTCTCACCTGTTTACAGCTCAGTCCTAAGATCTCTCCCCAGGAAGATGAACCCACATCCACACCTAGCCACAGAGACCCTAACGAACCCCACTGTGTCAGGGGGAGCAACAAACCCCCAACTGAAACCCAAACTCGGATGTGAATGTCTCCTTCAGGATGTCAGTATGTGGAACTCCCAACTAGTCAGTCAGAGCTGATGAAGCCTCTTGGATGAGAGGTGGAACGTCTTCAAGGAACTCAAGCAGGTCCAGTTGCTACGATTAATCTACGAGAACATATAAGTGAATAATATAATTATTTAAAAATAGAGGCTGTTTTTAGTTGTCAACTAACTCCAGTCCAATTGCAATAAATTATTTAATGTGATCGTTGCCTTTAAAACGGCACCGGTTCTACCACTTGTGCGCAGACTTTAGTACTTGGCAGGCAGGTTGATCCGAGCATCTTGGGGAACTTGTCACAGTTCTGAGGATTCTGGCTGTTTCAGTGTCTTCTGTCTCGTCATGCAATCCCACACGACACAGGTAGATTGAGATCAGGGTTTTGTGGGGTCCACGCCTTCTGTTGCCAGAGGATGAGTCAGTGTAGTGACGTGTTGCTGTATGTTTGGGGTCGTCTCGTACTAAAGGCAGAACTTGGGAACAGTCGCACAGCTCAGTAATGATGTTGCAGAATGAGCGCCAAAAGCTTTTGTATTGAACTGTGTCTCACATTTGAGTTAATGAAACATTTGCAGGTTTGCTTTTTAAACTTGTGCAGAAACCTGGTCCCTACGAGTTATAGCGTGAGCCTTATAGCCTCTGTCTGTCTGTCGTAGGCGCCGTCCCTCCGTGGCTTCAGGACGATCCTCTGGAGGGAACCTCTGGAGCTGCCACACATTCAGAGATTGGCCCATCGCTCCAAGACTTCCTCAAACAAAGTACGTAGCACCGGCCATGATAATCTACTGTAGTCATCTAAAACTGTTTCCATGAGACCTGAGCTGTTATGTTTCATTGGATGTCATCACATTGCTTACTGTGATTAGAGACATTTATTTATTGCGTCACTATCGCACATGAAATCGCAGCAACCAGTTCAGGTTCATGCACGACTGCTGCTTTACCTTTAAAGTACTGGAGCTTAAGGTCTATCCACACAGTTGGTGTAAATGATATAAAGACAATATCCATGCAAACTTATGGAAAACAGCGAAGATCCCAAATAGATCGAACCATGATTACAAATGCCTCGTCTGTCTTCTGCCAGAGGAGCAAGAGAAGCTGAAGAAACTTCCTCCGAACAGAGTGGGAGCCAACTTTGATCACAGCTCGCATACAGACGCCAACTGGCTTCCGTCTTTTGGTCGAGTGTGGAACAGCGGTCGACGCTGGCAGTCCAGGTGAGCTCACGTAACGGACATAGAACGAGTGTAAACCAGCGCTGAGTTTATCAAGTATGTTTGTCTGCGCTACCAGCTGCTTTAGTAGGTGATCGTCAGGGTGCAGGGAAGCTTGAAATAGCAACACAGTTCAAGACAGTTAACTCAGATGTGTTAAAAAGAAGACTCCCTGAGATTTTTGATTTGATTTTTAAATATTTAATATTACTTTAAATCACATTGTTACTCAAAACCTCTGCAGTGAAGTGACGCCCCAGTTTATACACACATGCAGCACCCTATTACTGTTATTAGTATATTGCTGTAACCTACTTTCTCTCGTGTTGGGTTTTATCTGAGGACCATTTATGCACAAGCAAAATATGTAAATCTACATAATGTGGAGGTGAGACTGTAAGCACACGTTATGACCTTAAATCATCTTCTAGCTAACACAAACAGATCTGTAAATGACAGTCACTTGCCAAGTGATGAGGGAAACTCGACTGCCAGTTTGAAGCATCTTTATTCTACAAACTTTCGTACTGATATAATCTATTGATGATCATCACGGCAGCAAAACAATATTCTGCATCTGTTTTACTCCTTTTTAATAGCGTCTCCGTCATCTTTAGCACATGCTAACTCAAGCAAGCTGCCAAAAACACTTTCCGTTAAACACGTTCCTATTTTATCATATGAGCCAGAGTTGACATTTAAAAGGGCGCTTTGTGTTTGGACTCATTAGCTTCTCTTGACTCTACATGTGATTGTGACTTGTTTTGTTTTTTCCAACAGGCACCAGTTCAGACAGGAGGAGGGGAAGAAGAAGAGGCAGAAGAGGAAGAAGGATCACGGCACAGAGGGCTCGAAGAAAACAAAAGCGACCGAACAGCTGACAGATTTTGACAACGCTTAAAAGCGTAGTATGCTGTGTGAAGTCATGTGTATAGTTGACAAAATGTAAATGAGGTTTTGCGTATGTTTCTGAGGAGCTGCACTTGGTTGAAGTGCTCAGGCTGAGGAGACACTTCGTATATCCGAAAATGTATGCAACCGTTTTTATAACAAACCTGCAGCAAACGTATTAACTTAGTACAATAAGCATCGGCTAATGGGTTTGTTTCTGTTAGAAAGTTAGTTTGACTGTTGAATCTTTAGATTGGATAACATGCATATCAATGTCAGTTTGTTACACGCTGAGAGCTTTAAACCAACGTGATGCTGCCACTGAACTGCTCCACATTAAATTAACTGGAAATCTGTGACTTAAATGAAGTCCTGGACTGAAACTTTGGACACCGTGACTGTTCTGGCAAATGAACACATGGGGGCGCAAGCTACTCGAACACAACACACCTGCTGTGTGTTGAAGCCAACATGTCCCAATAACATGCTACACAAAAATGCATGAGTCACTTTTAATCATGTATGTACATTTTGTTTCCATGAAGCAAAAAAGAAAACTTAAGTTGCTGCATAATACTTAGTAGTTTTGTTTTTTTATGTATTCAGTATTATTTTGGAAACGAGCCTCAGTAGTAACACTCAGCAGCACTTCTCAGTGTTCCTCCAACAATAAACTTTGTTCTTTTTTTAAAGGGAACCTGTATACCAAGTGATGAGCTTTCATTTCCCTTTTCCGATCATGTTGTGTGATGAATTACTGGGAAAGGCTTGAAGGCTGTGTGCCCAAATGTCACTTTTAGATGAATAATGACCTTTAGATAAGTGAACCTTGTCGTGTATCTTCTGTCTCAGTAGAGTCAGCATGTCAGACTGTGTCTGTTAAAACCACAACGATCGGCCTGTTTCCTGGTAAGAAGGATGTTAGTTTTTGTGAGCGATCTGCTCGGTGGTGTCTTCGAGGACATTTGTGGCCTCCAGAAGCTTAACAAAAGACGGTCACAGGTAACAAAAACGCTCTGTTAATGGGACAGCTCAAGTGAAAGGACACCGCTTCACCAAGAATCTGCCACAAGTGTCCTCTGTTGTGTAGTTGTGTCACAAACTTGGCATGGTCAAACACGGACGATGCCCACGACTGGGCACAATACATGACAAAAGCTTGATTTACCGATTAGATAGAGGCATTTTGTGCCCATGGCGCTGTGGCTATAGGCCCTGAAAAACCTGAAAATCCAGCTTTTTGCTTATTTTGACAAAGCATAATTTGAAGGTGCTTAAACTTACTAATTGCTTTTGTGACATGGTCAGTGACTGTATTGCTACGGGGCATAACAGTACGGAGAGAAATGACTGGGCCAAAGCAGTACATGCAATAACCTATATTCCACTCCCTGAGCTTATAGCCCCCTCTTTTTTTTTTATCTTTTCAGTGCACAGCAGAGTATAATAAGGCCCCAGTGTGCGCTGGGTAAATGGGCGTGGAGCTCAGTGCAGCTGCAAGGCAATATGAGGATACAACGTGTAGCTGATCTATTCTTAGCCCTGTGACAACATGGCTATGGCCGATTCAGTGCAAACGGAAGAAAAGAAGTGCGTTACACTTGACTACGCATTTAACCGTCGTTCAATTATTTCCCCACGTTTTCTTGTCAGTGCTGTGTGACTTTAGAAAGTTTCCTGTTCACGTGGGATCGTGTCTTTTCTGTAGTTTCCCGTTAAATATTACAGGATCTAGTGAGTATCGGGGCTTCGGCACAAAAGCGATCCTTGGCACTAAAGACTGGGAGGAGAGGAAAAAGCACGTGTACTGGGCGGGGCTTGAGTTAATCCACTGGCCAATCACGGGGCGGCATTTTTGAATAAATCTGCATCTATTAAACCAGCCGTAATCTCTGGCTGCTGGTTGGTTGAGCGGAATCCAAGCGGCCAATCGCTTAAATGACAGGCGCTCAGCTGGTCGCGAAGCCCCGCCTTCTATATATACTCCAGCAAACCCCGGAAACGCTGTCGTTTAAAGAGACAGAGGAGGAATTTCAGGCAAAAGGTTGAGACAACGAAAACAGCTGCGAGCACAAAAAAAGACAGAGAGAGAGAGAGAGAGGGAGAGGAAGGGGACGTAGCTTAGTCAGCCGACAAGCGAGCTATGTGGCAGGACAGAGTGGGAGGACGAGACTGAAATTGACCGAGTGTTTCATCAGATGCACAGCTAGCTATATGTGGCTAGCCAGTTTTAGCTTCGAATCTTTTGAACGTTAGCTACCTGGACACCGACAACGCATCACTTCACACGGCAGAGAGATAACAAAAAGGCCAAACTCCCAGACGACAGAGAGGCGTCACTTCAGACTCCCGGAGTCCACCTTTTTTTTTTCTTTCTTTTTTTTTTTACACTGAGGTGAGTGGCCTTTAATATCATCGGCTTTTAATCTGCTGCTTTGTGTGAACTTGTATATGTGGCTGTGTGGAAATCAAACAAAGGTTCAGATTATTGAACTAGTGATTTCGATCCATTCTAAATCTTCGCACTATCCACATGCAGGTGGTTACAGGCATCGTTTTCTTAATTATGAATGTGGCTGAAGCATGAGTGGAATCCAGCCTAAGCCAGCTGATGACCTGCCTGACAGTAGCTTGCAGGGTGTAGGGGGCGTTCCCCTGCTTTGTCTGCCTTCCTCACACTTTGCTTTATGTGTGTGCATGCAGTCTGCGGTGCTTGACAGAAACCCCAATACATCAATCACCATCACGTCTGTCTGTGTGCGCTTGTGCGATCAAAATGCATGTGTGGATGCTTCATTTTGGTACAACTGCACACTCATGCCCTCCTGGGACTGTGCATATGTGGGCTACGCAAGGAGGAAGGATCAGCCAGCAGTGGCATATATCTGTGAGATTATGACTGTAGCTCAGCGGGTGGAATGATGGTGATCACTGTAAAGCTTACAGGAGAGAGGAGAGGACTGAGTGCAGTGGGTGTATTGTTCCTTTGGTTGGCACTTGGGAGTTGCATTATGCAGTGAGGAGAACCTTGATGTTGGCACAGAACCCTTGTTGAGATGCATGCAAAAATCTAGAGATTGTCAGTCTGTTAATACAGTGTTAGTATCCTCATCTGCAATGCCCTGCACTCCCATTGTCCTGACAAGCAGGGCATGATGGCATTGACATCCACATTAGTCACACGTGTATGCAGTCTCACACTGCATCACCCATACAGCACACGTGCACATGGGAACCTACCAGATGTCTCGCATGTATTTAAATTCACACGTATGTATGCACACATTGCAACAGCAAATCTATCTGCAACTCGTTTCTCTCTCTCCATCCCCTGCTTGTCCATGCGTTGCTCTGACAGCCACCCCCCACCTCTCTGTCTGGGAGAAAGCAGTGGGCTTTGTCCTCAGCTGAGTGTGACGTCATGCAGATCTTTGCTGTAACCAACCCTGAAGGAGAGGTGCATGTTGTTAAGCAGGCCTGGGTCTGGGCTTGTCCCATGCACAAAATGTTTTTTTGTTCCCAAAGTTCCCAAGTGCTGAAACGCACGGGGGAATTAAAAGGGAAGAAATAATTTGTTAGTCTCCTCACGTGTGACAGAGAAACTTAGAGAATCCTCTCACATCTAAAGGAAACGAAGGCAGGCAGGGATCAAAAACTCCACAAGGATGAGTGTGGGACACTTTTAGCATGAAAGGAAAACAACTCCAGGAAACCCCAGCAGTGACTGATCTCTTTGCCTGTAACAATACATTCAGCTTCATAGAAATATATCTGATGCTTCTCTACCTGCCGCCCAGCTGAGTACATTGAGTTAAGCAGGAATGTGGTCATGAGTGGCTGCGTGTTTTCTCATGGTAATACATGGAACCACCAGTATCTAGTTAGACTGCTTCGGGGATGACTGCATTATGTCCCTAACGTGAGGGTTTTAATGCTGTAAGAGCTCAGTTTGTCTTCAATGTCTGAGTAGATTAGATCCAGACTAACGACGTTACCGCCTCTTTCAAACATTAACCTGCAACTGGCTTCTGTTACTGTGACTTGCCTGCAGTTCAGCTACAGCACACTGTTTTATTCATGTGGAGTTCAGCAGATTACCTGTGACATTCTGAGTGAAGGGACATCATTCGTCCTGTGGTCCCCTGTGTACCACCCTTTTGTATGTGACGCTTACTGGGTGATGACAGTCTATGGTTGCATTTCTTCTTCTTTTTTTTTTTTAATGCATTTATACCTGGCAATACTTTGTATGTGTGTGTGCAAAGTGGGGATGGCTATTAAATGCTTTGAGCTGATGATGGCTTGTTGTCAGCCCTCCAATGTGTCTCTGCAGGATTTGATGTCAGAGATTACAGATGATTATGTGGGTTAGATCCAGTACTCAACACTGCTCTGGGGCTATATTGATCTCTAATGTGTATAGTGAGCGAGTGTGTGTGTGCGCATTGTACTCCCATCCTTATGAGCACTAAATTACCTCTCTTGAATATAGAACTCTTTACAGGGTGAGCTTTAAGTGCACAGAAAGGGACCTGACAAATACAGTGAATGCATACATACGTAGCCTGAAGCCGTCACCAAGAAACATTACACACTGGTCAACTGACAGGAACAACGTCTCTGTGGATTTAAGATATAGAAATACTACCTCCCCTTGTAGCTTCTCTTTCTATACGTCAGTATGAACCTTGTCCATCTGCCGACGGTGCAGAAACATAAAGGCGTCGTGTCGTAATGACCCCTGTGTCCTGTACTGAGCGGTACATGGTGACAGAACGAAATGACCTTCTCCTTGAGCCATTTTCTGTGGAAGCTCAGGACAGAAAATTGTACACATGTTGTTAACATTAACACATTAATCACAACGACGGAAGCCGGTACGTGGCGTGACTGTTTTTCACATTCAGTACATTATCTTATGACCCCCTCAGGGCTCCCAGCCCGGGTTTGAGAAAGACCGGGCCTATCGGAGGGATGCTCTCCGCTCGAGGATCCCTCATTCAGCCCAAGGACACAGAGCTGAGGCAGGCTGAGATCAAAGATAAAATTAACAAGAGGACAGGTCAGAGGGCAACGCAAACTGTGCCTGCATCATTTTCACCTTAATGATAACCAAATGTCCTCACGCTGCAGAACGAAGAGATTGTTCCGATTGTCCTCTCCTGTTTGAAGGAGATAAAGACCTTATAGGAATTCCATTTTTCAAAAACGTGTTATATACAGTAGTGCTTTTCTAATATCAGCTTATTGCTGAGCTCCTGAAATAGCACGTGCACAGCTTTGACAAGTGTCACTCTGACCCTGAAGTCCTCACTGTCACCTCTGCTCACTTGCACACAGATGAACTAAACCTAGCTTCAGGCTTACCAATAAAGGTCAGGTAGTCCACTTAACATTCTGTCAATAAGAAGAAGTAGTTAGTCCTCTTATAAACATGCAGTGTTTCTGTGTTTGTCACTCCTCGCTCTGTCTTACTGTTGGTTAGTAGATTAACCTACTTACAGGGCAGTGAAGTGAATGCCGATGAATCCGAGGATGCTGAGAGTGAGTGAGCTTTGGGAGATTGTTTCAGCAACTTGCACAGCAATGTGATAACGATGCAGGGTTTTTAAAGGGATTTGATTCATTATAATGGGTTTGATCTGAGCGGTTCAGCCTAAAATGTTAGATGCTGGAGTTGCCTAAATTGTGGGACTAAGAATAATAAGTGGAAAAGGAAAGAGAGAGCCACAACAACAACTTAATGAAATCATACTTCACTATTGCCCAGTTGATGTGCCACAGAGTAGAAAACTAGCAGAATACAAATATAGAGTACAATAGATGTCACAATCTGAAAATTGCACTACTTATGTTCAAACTAACGGGAGGCAACGAGCATCACGTTGCTGTAAGAGACGATATGGAAGTCCTCCGTCTTAGCTCGGCATGTGCAGCGGCTCCATCTATAGTAGGAACCTGCTCACCTTCATTCAAAGCCAGCTGACAACAGCAGTCCAGACAGAGGGGAGGATGGCAGGGCGACAGTACCACCTGCTGAATAAATCAACACGGTCTGACATTACACCCTGAGAAGCAAAGCGCTGTGATACCCGGTTCTGTGCGGTTTTATCTGCGGCTGTCCCGCTCTGCTGGCAGTGCTTGTACTCGGACATGTCGAGCAGAACTTCTAAACATTTGCTGCAGAGCTGAAACAAAAACTTACTGGATCTTACTTGTATTAGGTACACAGCTAGCATAAGCTAACATAAGTAGCTATAACTGTCTCAGAGAAGTGTTTATACAACCGTATGATAGTTTTAGAGGCTGGAGTTTGTGGTTTTGTTGAAAATTATACCAAAAATTCCTTAATTCCAGCTTCTCTATTGTTTATTCTGTTCAATATCAAACTGAAGTGTTGGAGAGCGGGTCACCACCTTGAGTTATACGCAGCTATTGCAGTCAGTTGTCAATTAACCAACCTTTTATTTGGGAAAATTAGTGCCAAATTACCCAAAAATGAAAAATGATTGTTTGCCGTGGTCCAAATTTATGCGTCGGGTTTCTCAAAAGGGAGGATTTGCAGCTTCTCGTCCTTTAACGTGATCTTAAACCTGCAGCGCAGACCTTTAGTCTCCTTCAAGCTGTGAGAGTAATTACACAAACGCTGTCGAAAAGTGCTTCTGACGTACGCCTACCGGGTTTGTCCTTGCCGTTGATCGCTTTTGTTTATAGAACACGATTTTTCTTAGGAAGTTTCTGTTTTATCTGGAGCTTAATCAACATTGTGAGAACTTGTTTGGCGAGAGCAGGAATGCAAGAGACGCTCATTTATATGTAAAAGTCACGCATTTAGCCTTAAATCTAATATCTGTAGGTTTAGACTTATTGGAAAACATCCATTTAGACTCCGAGAAGCAGTTTTCCAAGATATCACACGTATTCAAGACTAAATTATGACTTGACTATTGTGAAAAATTATTGATAGAAAAGGTAGGTGTAGAGCCTCAACAGGGACAAAAAGATTTATGCTGGAAAATTAAACAGTTGGTAGAGTAAACTGAAACACTTTATTGAAGCTAAACATACGCTGTTGTTTTCTGCATTGACTGTGGATTGATATTCTTTGTCATTGTGTTTTTTTTTAACCTAACTACCCTGAAGAAGTTTGACATGTGTTATTTATAATGTGTATGTTTGTAGTAACGTTGCAGGGCCTTCGTATTTATAATTAAATGTGGGTATGAATACAGAACAACCTCCTGGGTGTTGCTGATATAAAAGGATGTCTCAGTTTCAGTGGTGGTTGCCTCATGAGTGGGTTGAGTTTCGATCTCGAGCCTAATGAAAAACTTAGCCTGCACGTACGCAGACTCCATATAATTCTATGTGCAGCCCTGTGCCAAAGTTTCAGACGCTAAAAGTAAAGTAATAGGTGATTTTTATTTGCCCATTAACTTCATGAAAAGCACAGTAAATAGAATAAAAACAGATTTGTAAGGTACTTGGCAGTTTGTTCAAAGCCTCTTGCCAACGTTCTAATGTGGATTCAAGAGGTCTTACATCTTTTTTTTTGCAAACCCAGACACACTGTTGGGATCAAGGCTCTGTGAAGGCCACACCATCTGCTGCAGAACGCTTTGTGTTTTTGCTCGTCATTGCTGATTGTTCTTTATGACTGCAGAATGACTTTAGGACCAGTCAGACGCCTCCCTGGTGGTACTGCATCATGTAAAGTGGCTGCAGCCTTTGTATGGCGGTATATATGGCCTGCTGCTCGCCTGGCTGACACCTCAGAGTGACTGTCAAGCCACCATGTAAAACTCAACCCCAACAAGCCTGAGCTTCTGTTCCTCCAGGGCCCCCTCACCGAGACCTGTCCATCACCACTGACAACACCGTGGTGGTGCCAGCCTGGATGATAAGGGGCCTGGGAATGACAGTGGTTGACGAACTGTTATCCTCTGCAAACACTGCAGCCGTGTGTCAACCTGTCGTCTCTCCTTTACAACATCAAGAGGATTTGCCACCTCTTCCCCCAAGGAGGTGGCCGGGGCGCTCATCTAGGTCCTCGTCACTCCTGGACTGCTGCAGCTCCTCCTTCCTGGTGCGCCCACGTCCATCATCAGACCTTGGTGTTAAACCTACAGTTTTCCGGCACCACTCCTTCATTTACTACGATAGCTCTTTGTTGCTGCTGCCGACGACCAGTTAAGAAACTCTGGTGTCAATCTACAGATGAGTGTGGAAAATTGCTTTTTTTTTCTACCTCCGAGCCACTCGTCAAACATCGCTGCACTCTTCTGCATCTGGATGTTTAGCCACACCATTACTCAGAGGACCCTGTGTTCATTCATCTCAGTCAAGGCTCCTCGCTGTTCTGGCTTCACAGTGGAGGACAGCAGCCCGTCTTTCAATGCCGGCTAAAAAAAAAACAACCCTGACTTTTTCAGACCAAGAAACGCTTGCTTATTTCTAATTAAGAAAAAATTCGAACGCAACAATGAATGCACAACATCCAGTAATTACCCCTGCATAATTTGAATGCATTCTTTGCAAGCAGCGTTGAATAAAACATCTGAGTGTAACGTGGTGTAGGCTGCTGATATGACCTCCATGCAAGGCCCAGAATTAACGAGTAGATGTTGGAAGGCAGATATATCTCGGTGCATTATATAGGTCAACACAGAGCTTATCAAGCTAAGACCTGTTCGCTCTCTGCCCCTCTCCCTCTCGTCCTTGCCTTGTTCCCTCTGTCCGTTGCCCTCCCGCATGTTGTCATTTGTTTCGTTCCTCTCGCCGAGTATCAAATCCCTCCATCTCTCCACGCTGCTTATATTCCCATCTCTCCATCTTGCGAATGCGGCGCGTCTCTGACAGGACCGGGTCTTTGCATGCACCATTTGTCACTTAAATGGACTTTTATACAGAATGAAAAATGCTCAGGTTGAGAAACAACATTAATGACCTTCAGGTAGTGATCCGAAGTGGACAGGAAGCCATTTTTCTGTATGCGCTGATGTTTACAGTCTGTCGTAATCGGTTGAAACAGTTTGTTGACAGTCGGTAGCGCAGTCAGGTTCTTTCCTAACATTAAATGAACGCGCACAATGAAGGATTTCCTGCTGTCTTGAAAGCATTCGTACGTTTCATGTCCTTCCAAAGAGTTTTAAAGCTGTGGCGCACACAAACGCTTCATAGAGCGAGTGCAAAGGCTCTACATGTGCATTTGTGTCTGTTTGTGAAACACAGAAACTAACGGACCCCTGAAGCAGTTTGTGTATCGCTGGAGCATTTCTGCGTCTTCATTTGTTTGCTAACAACTGTGGCGCTGTAGTGTGTTATAGTATAAATGTTTTGTGTGTGTGTGCGTGTGTGTGTGTGTGTGTGCGCGCCTGGCTGGTTCGGTGCGTCTCATCAGAGCCAGGGAACAGCTTTTCTTTTTTTGGTCCAAACTGCAGTGATCTGGAGTCCTTGGCAGGATCAGATTGGTTTGCGGCCTGATGCAACGCAGAGACGGCAAGCACGAGTTGGGCTGCAGCAGAGAGATGCAGGGAAAGAGAGCAAAAGCAATGACATGCAGGAAAGGTCCGGCCGGCCAGGAGCTGAACAGACTCTGAGTTGCTCCTGTATGGTGGAGGTCCAGTGTCAAGCTGCTTCACAAGACCAGCCCCACAGTGTGTGAGAATCATTTGTACCATCAAGGTTAAGCTAAGAGACGGTGTTTAGGTGACATAAAGGGGAACATCATGCTGGTGGCGATTTACATAATGATCTCGGGAGGATCATAATGAATATAATCACTTGTTGTCTCAGGTGCACTGACTGTAGAGGTCGGAGGAAGACGATGAAGTAATTAGAGTATGAAGTATGTTGAGCTTCCTAAACTAGAGTCTCTCTTTAGCCCTGCTGGCAGGATGACTCCAGGGATGGGAATGCTCGTTAGTTGGTCCACCACTGTGGTTCAAACTGAAATATCCAATGGCAGTTACTGGAAACAGATATTGTGACTTGGTTCTCAAAGTGTCCATTTTAAGATTTTGGTAAATCTTTAAAGTAGGTCAGATTTTTCCACTTATCCTATGAAGTGTCTCAACACGTATCCATCCAGTAGATGGACGCGTCTACCCCTGGTGATGATGTGATGACACTGGTAATGTCCTGACTTGTTCTTTTATTGCACTCATAGCAGTTAGCAAGTATTAGCATAGCTAGGCCAGTTCTACCCTTCAAATTGCACTTTTTTTCTACTGCTTTGTTTTGAAAATGTGTTCATGCAGCAGTCAGGATGTTTTGCTTGTTATTCAAGACATTGATAACATTCATACAAAGGGATGAAAATGCAGATTGGACTCGGGTCTAGCTTATGTAGGTTGCTTGTTTAGTGTCTAGTTGCACGTTAGTATAGGACAACGCTTCATCTTAGGTCTTAAACCTGCAGTGCGGAAATCTTTCATCTTCCCCTGCTGACAGTGAGTGTAACTCCACTAACGTCGATCGCTTCCTTTTCTAGACCTCGATCCCTCCTCTGAACGGCAAATTTATTTTTTATTTGGAGCATCAGGCACTTTTTTGTTTTGTTTGTCTGCCTGTAGCCTGCTTCATCTCTGTGACTAGTGTCGCTCCCCTTTATATCTCTGGTAATCATCGCTGAACACGTCGCTGCTGGTGCATCAGCAGGAACAAAAAGCGGATGTAAAACTCTGACATACTGTAAAATACAGGAGATAAACTTAATCAGCATTGTGCGTAACATATCTGGTAAGGACGTGAGAGTAAAGGATGTTAATTTATATGTGAAGTCCTGCACTCTGGCTTGAAACTCAGAGAAGCAACTCTTGTGGCTTTTCATTATAAACCACTGCTTAACAACCGTGTGTGTGTGTGTGTGTGTGTGTGTGCGCGCCCGTGTGTGTGTGTGTTCGATTGATCTCAGGATTAACCCTAGCCAGACCTTTTCGCCCTTTACTCTGAAACAACCCCCCTCTGCCAAAGTGGATAAGACGCTCTGTGTGTGTGCGTCTACAGGCGTTCACGTATGCAGTTTAATTTAGTTTTGCACTTTTCCTGAAGGCCACTGTGAGATTGTTGTGCTTTGGCTCCTCATTTTTCTCCCATTCTACTGTTGCTCACACACTTCCCACAAATGTGGGCGTGAATGAGGTCCAACTGCTATCATAATCCTCTCCACTATCCACTTTGGCTCATCGCCAATCATTAGTCAGATTAGCTGGTTATATAGTGACAGTATACCGGTTAGGTATTAGTGCACTGCACAGCAAAAGAAAAAAAAAAAAAGTGCTGTTTTTGTTCTCCTTTCACTACCCAGATGGCAGGCTGGGCTACATTCAGCCGCTACCAGTCAGAGCGGTGCAACACCATCATGCTGTGCGAGTTTCCCAAGCATGAAAGGGAAAAAGGGAATTGATTTAAACTGAAAGACGATGGGCAGAAAGAAGCACCCAAAGGCCAGAACAGGGGATGGGAGGAAAAAAAAAAACAGACATGGAGAGTGAGGTGAAGAGTGAGAGAGAGGTGAAAAAAAAAGAAGACATGCAGCTGAATTTGGAGTGAAGGATTGAGGACAGGGGCGAAAAGAGGAGAGGTGGGGAGAGAGAGAGAGAGCTTTATTTCCTGTCTTCCATGAATAGGCAACATATTTCTCTGGAACATTCCATCCGCTGAGCTGGCCCAGCCTGTCACCAAGACTCAGGGTGCCACACTCCTCCCCATCTCTGCAGTTTCATTTCTTCCCATTGCACTCTGCTCCTCGCCTGTCTTCTTGTGCATATCAATCCCAACTCCTTCTCTTCTTCACTCAGCAAAAGTGAGCAAACTACTGAGTTGTCTACACCCTCCTGACCAGATGAGAATCACAGAGAAGACTCCCACTACTGTCAGCACAAGGATTAAATATTAGATCAGGGAACAGTAACAGTAATGCTTAGATGTCATGAGGGGGAAGATGGAGATCGCCGGGTAAATATACGCATCGGAAAATAATGGTTAACTCGTATGGATGGATTGGTGTCGAACTTTAATTATCTATGTGAGGAAATGTATTCATAGCGTCCCATTAGAAGGGAAAGTTTCCACACTTGCAGAATCAAATCATCTCACAGTGCTGCTGTATATTGGATTAAAAAAAAATGACTAGTATACGTGATTGCAGAACTGGATGCAGAGACGTATTTGATAAACAGAAGTTAGTTTAGGAATGTGTTTCGGCGTCTATTTGCTGAAGTGTAATACTCTATATACAGTAGGTTTACACCCTTCACCAGCCTGTGCAATCTGATGCAAGCCGATGCAACTGCCCCGTCACAAATTCTGCTTTCACACAGCTGAACTGACTTTTTCAAACAAACACTTTGAGTTTGTGTTGACAAAAGCGTTCTGATTCTGCCGTATTTATGTGTGGTGGTGCTGTACCGGACTGCATTACATTTAGAAGTGATTCTAATATATCTAATAGTCCAGTCCATAAGCACACATTTAAAAAATGACCTTAAAGTAGAATGATCGCCTTTTATTTTTTACATCAGCAAAACCGAAAATGTTCATTTTACAAAAGAGCTATGTAACAGTAGGTTCATAGCAGAGCTGTTATTTTGGATTGCATTGGATTTCACAGGTGTACCTAATAAAATGGCTGGTGAGTGTATATCTGCAGTCCAGTAGTAATTTAGACAGTTTTTTCTTTGCTCTGTGCTTTAAATACACCATACTTGATTCTGCATTAACGTGCCAGCTCTCATCTTTAATTCAGTCGGTTTATGTAAATATGAAGTTGTGGTGTCTTCCCTGGTGAACTCTCTTCATCACCTTCAGCTCTTTGTTGTTGTGGAGTCTCTGCCTTCAGTCTGATCTTCTTTTGAGTGGCTGAATCAGAGTCATTGAACACTCCTGCATAGCTCCGCATTTACGCATTTGCTTCTGTTTGCACTGCAAGCTGCTATTTTATTTAACCTTGAATGTCAAGTCTGTCTGTCTAGACGCCATCGTATCGCTTCACACCTACTAAGTTAAGCATAGAATTGTACAATCCCACCAATCTGTTTTTATTGGTCAAATAGATCCAGCTAGTTTGCTTAGATGACAAAATGAACAAAGTACAAATGTGCACACATGCAGTCACAGGTTCCCCCAGGCAGTCAAGCAAAATGCTTATGCTCAGCTCAGGGAGCTTATTTATTAACACACAGCTGGTCAAACATCCCCTTCGAGGGAGAGTTCATCTCACCAGATGAGAAATGTAAATACAAAGAAACCACACTCTGGGTAGGAAACAACCTGCATGAGCTTTCTATGCAATGAGGGTGAAATCTGGGTGTGAGATAATGTTAGTGGGTTTAGAATCTTTTTCACAGTTCCTGTTTTGGTGGAAGAAAAGCAGTAAAACAGACAGGACAGAAAAATAAGGGCACCTCATTAAGATACCAATAATTCTACCTTGTTAAGGATACGAACTGACTTAAACTTTACGGTAGACTGCATCACAAAATTTAAATGGATTTGAAAAAGTCAGCTTCGTACTATTGTTTGTAATTTCTTTGTAGATACTAGCTGTGGGTGTAATGGAGCGTTCCTGATGTTCACGTCAGATATGCACCTCGTAAACACACTGAAACAAAAACACACGATACACATTTGTGCACACTTGCCAGTAGACACAGATGCCAACACACAGCGGCCATGCCTCTTTAATTTAAACACACACTTTCCTTTCCTTTCCTTCCTCAGCCTCTCCTCCTCCTTTTGTTCTGCCCCCTCCCCAGACAGGAGCTGCCTCGCACCTTGTTGTCCATATTTCAAGCTGGTTATTTAAAACTGCGACTAACCGATTTTGTCAAGGAGGTTTTGGGTCGGTTGAGTCAAACTGAAGCTCTTCAGCGTTTTGAAGGCTGCGATTGTTTTGGGCTGACGGGTAAACCCCCCCACCCCCCCCCCAAAACACAGCTGGTGTCACTTTGAGAGGCCTAGAAAAACAAGACATGTGTTAGACAGCGTTTCACATGCCGAGGCTGAAAACCCCGGAGTTGTCATACAGACATCAAAACAGGCGCTGGTATGTGCTCGTGTCAGGGTTGCATCAGTGCATCTGAGTGTTTGATGGAATGCGAGTGAATGTGTGTTTTCAATGCATCTTTCTCTTCGGCTGCACTCCGAGTGCCCTTGAATGGGGGAGGGTCCTCACAGATAGGACACGCCCCCTTTTTTCCAAATATGGAAACCAACACAGGCTCTTAAAGGGAAAACGAGGTGCACGAGTGTGTGTATTTATGTGTTCACAAGCACGTTAAAGTACGTGCAACACTGCTGAGGACCATGACTGATGCTTTTCTTGCGAGCTTTGCTGTCAAAGGGAGCAGCTGAGCCTGTTTGACAACAGAAACCTTGCCCCATTTCAATCCTCATCTGTCACTTTATTTTGCTGTCTCTCTTGGTTCCTCCTCCACCTTCCACCGCCCTCCCCTCCCCGCTCTCCCCTTTCCCCACATCTCTATATTTGGAGGTACGTAGCTGAAGACGTGTCTTGTTTTTCAATCCTCCTCTCTGCTCACTTGTACCGTTCGCACACACTCAATAAAAACAAGTGCAAGGTCCTTCCACACATGTCAGTGCTTCCTGTGTCCACATGAGTGTATGGAGCACATGCAGAGTCCGTTAATCAATTAGCTGATTGCAGAAAGGTAACCAAGCAACTACTTTAATATTTAATTCATCACTTAAGCAAAAAATACAAACATTGGCTGCAAAATGTTAAGATTTATAAAGTAGTTAATTGAATGTTTTGGGGGTTTGGACTGGTGGCTGCATGAAATAAGCACCGTCAAAGCCCCATGCTGAGCTAAATTATAATGAATATTTGGTGCTATTAGGCAACATTTTATTGATCACTTGGTTCATAACTGGAATGCTCACCATCCAGTTGGGCTGGTGGAGGGCAGGTTGGTATTCACCAGCATTCAGTCTGGTGGCTGCAGATAACTTTAAATCCTGCATATTGTGTTGTTATTGTCTGCATAGCTTTTTCTAATCATTAAATTATAACTTTTTCGAGAGCTTTATAGTCACTTAACCACATGACCTTTCATTTTTATCGAAGGAGAAACTCTACAAAACTCTCACTCGTCCCCCCTCCATCCTTCTGTGTAACAGAGATAACATAGCAGCTCAGCAGCAACTGGCAAAAATAAATTTTCCATCTTGTTTTGGAAACACACGCAGAGAGTCACAGATGGAAACTGAGCAGGAGGCAGACATAGATCAGGAGTCGCAGAAAGACGGTGACAGACAGTGACTAAAACATAACGAGACAATGATCTGTCAATGGGTTCGTCTCACGTGTCTCGACCAGCACGCATCTGATAACGAGCCAACCTCGGCTTCCTGTGTTAAAAAATAAAGCCCGACCTGGCAGGTGCGTGTTTGCGGCGCCTCTAACACGAGGGCTCGGGCAGAGCAGCGTGCTAAATATGCGTTAAATATGTGTTCTTGACAGCTCCAAGAATGTTTTGTGCACGACGTTTTAACTTGTGCAATCCCCACCCAGCGCCTGAACGCAAGGCGAGACGGCACATACGAGTTTGTGATTCACTCGCCTGAGCTGTGTGTACTTTAACCACACCGCCGTGTTTGAAATAGGTCTTGTGTAGTCAACATGCTGTTCTTTATTGGCTCGCGGATGCCAAAACACACACACACACACACACACACACACACACACACTGACGGCTGCTCCTGGTACTTAACTGATAAACTTTTTCACATGCACTTCATTCTGTATCTGTGCCGCAGATAAGCCTTGTGCTTTTGTGCTTGTGCAGGCTATAGGCGCCGTGTACGTTTCACGCCGAGTGTGTGTGTGAGAGAATGACAGCAAAGAAAAAGGGGGAACTGCACAGACGTTTGCACCTTTTTTATTCTCCGAGGCGCCACACGGCTACACATGTGCACTGTGGGAAGAGATAAACACAACTCAACGCTGGCAACGCACACACTTTTTGGTGAAAGTGCTCTTTACTTGTGCAGAACAAGGCCAAGCAGGAGCAGGTGGGCGGGCTCTTGGCTCCCCTCACCTCCTCCTCCACCTTTCACTCCTTCCCTCCAGCCAATCAGGACCTCAGCCACTACAGCTGACCCCCCTTTTCTCTAGCCAATCAGTCGGCAGCATCTGCAACCCCCCCTCCCCTTCTCTCTGGCTCTCCTTTATTTCCCCCTGTATGCCTTCACTGCTGAGTGAGCAAAGCACGCCTGGCTCTATCAGCTGAGAGGAAACCAACAGAGAGAAAACACACACACACCAAGAGAGAGAGAGGGAGGGAGGGTAGGATATAGCGAGAGAGAGAGAGAGAAAGCGTTTGAAAGGAGGAGCCTGAGAGGAGAGGAGAGGGTGAGGAAGAGGAGGAATGGCAGGAGAGAGGGAACTCTAGCATGTAAAGTGTGCTTTTGTGTTCGAGGCACTTTGGAGGTGTGCAAATGAGAGAACGGAAGAAAGTGGGAAGGGGCGGGGGGCTCGAGAGAGAAAAGGAGAGGGAGGCAACGGGGCAAGAGAGTTGTTGATGGGTTTTTGATTTGTGTATGTGTGCGACCGAGGGTGGAGAGAGGTAGGCAGGAAGAACACCAGAGAGAGAGAGAGAGAGAGAGAGAGCAGCAGTGCAGGCTGTTGGACATCCTGACAAAACAAGCAGAGGGAGGCAGAGCAACTTGTCTTTCTCAACACTACTTATTCAAGAGGAAGGAAGCAAAGAGAGAGACAACAAACTGAGGAGAGAAGGCAGCCTGACCCAGTGGAAGCAGAAACAACAGAGGAGGACAGAGAGAGAGAGAGAGAGAGACACCAGACGAAATAGAGGAAGGAAGCAAGGAAGGAAGGAAGGGGGAGAGTGACACAACGAGATAGACCCCATCTCTCTCAGAGGGTGAGTGTGACGAGTTCTAACGCTGTCAAGTCAAGTGCGCTAATGTTGCTCCTGTTGATTGCTGTCATATTGTCAGCTGGGCTCGGATGACTCAACGTCTCCTAAAATGGCCACATGAAAGGCGGACGGACAGATATGCAGGCAAACATACAGACGGACGGACGGACAGAGGGAGGGGAGGGAGAGACAGAAAGGGACCCTGTGTCAAACAGCATTCTCAGCAACTATGTCACTGAGCCAGCTTAGTTTAGACCGCCGTGACTCCCCGGCCCCCGTGAACGCCGTCTCTCCTGCTCAGGGGTTCATCACTTCCAATCAACTTCTTTTTTTTTTCTCTTGTCACTTTCTGTCTATCTTTGCCACTTCCTGTCTTCCTCGTCCTGGTTTAACACTTGCTCTCACAGTCAGCTGTTATTCCATCCCCTTGCGGACAGGGGCTCCCGTAATCTAATCAACAGCCAATTGTTAAAAGGAACACCTAGCAAGTTTCTGCGTTTGAGAATGCACACATGAGCGTGTTTATCAGCCTCCAGGCACAGGGCAGGCCTGGGAGTAGCTCGGGCGGAGACCTGCTAAAACTTGATGAGACAATCGGGGCATTTGGGAGGCCGCTAACTTCACGCTGATGCTATCACGCCTCTGTTATGGTGTGAAGGGGGGACCGAGGACACAAGGAGACGAGGGACGTCACAAAAGGGCCCATTCAAGATGACAGCTAATGTCAGTGATCAAAAATAAATCGTTTCAGATCTATAACCGGGGTGGAAAATTAACCCCATTCAAACGTGACATCAGCGTGGGGGAATCAGTGTCTCACTGTCTGGTTTTGCAACACATTTAAATGACTTATCAGCCAACTTATTTGTCTTAATTTTGTAACTGAGTGACTCATGTGTAAAGCCAGTGTTAATTGTCTAGAGGAATGAGCTATCAAAGTTTGGATTGAAGTTTGTGATTCAAACTTTCCTCTGCATCGCAGTGAATGAATGCAAACAAAGAAATGGAAAGTTGTGGATTTAAAACATCCCTGGATAAAATGTCATACGATTAAAATCTTTGTGTTATGCTGAAGGAATAGCACCACGACACTCAAAAGGCAGCAGGCAAATCTAAATCCAGACAGCTGTAAACAGAGCAGCTGTTTCCCTCTAGATAGTTTCTCAAGGTGGAGTCAAAGAGCATGAAGTTTAAAAAAAAATAAAAAATCTGAATTATGCAATTGCTGCTGCTGCTGATGAGGGATTTAAAAAGTCAAAAAGCCGCTGTTATCGTATTATTAAATGAAGTGTTGTTTCCCCTTTTGATGACTGCTCAAACAGAGAAAGGGATGGCGCTTCTTTGACTGCTGCGCTTTGTGTGCGCACACATGCGTGCGACATTTGGGCATTGTGATGAATACACACAGGCCAAATGTCAGGCTATTTTCTGAGGATAGGTGCTGGCTGTGAACTCTGCCCCTGTCACCTCCATACATTTTCCTGAGAGGCTGGTTTCTAGGTCAGAGCTGTCAGCATGCCCCCTAATGACACGTTTCTTTCTACTTTTGTGGGTCCGAGTGTGTTTTATTCCACCCATGTGCAGCTTTTCAGGGTTTTACAGGGAGCCACAGGGTCTTAAGTGTGCTTTTGTGTGTTTTGCAGATGTTTTTACTCAGCGTGTCGATGCTCCAGTTGCCACTCGAGTTACCGACGAGCGTCTCGGTTTCATAGGCCCTGTCGAGGCCGTGCAGTGGAAGCAACCTGGAATTATGCTGCGGCTCATTATTTTAAAGTCTTCTGCCGTCATCACAAACACCACCTCTCTCACGACGGTGAAATTAAACCCTTCTGAGGTGCTATATGTGATCTGACCCAAGTCTGCCGGCCTTTGACCTCATGACCACAGCGTTGTTTGGCCTAAAGGATGCTCGCACACTGACACACAATGGTACTTATGTGTGGACTGTCACGCATTCCTACGAGCATGCAGACGCGCACGTATTTCGACACATCTGTGCAGCTAAATATCCTCCTTGAAGGCAATTTTCTGAACAGAATGTTTTAGTTCCACACCAGGCATGTGTCACGTCAAAGGTATTGAACCCTTTGACCGAAGCCCTCGTACAAGACGGTAAATAAGAGTGTTTGTGTTTTAGATGCTGTGGCTTAGGTTGAGATGCCCAACTGAACTTTCAGCTTTAGTTTGCAAAAACATTTAGAAGCTAGATCAGAGAGGATCTTCAACAAAAAACCTGACAAGCTGTGTTAAAGGTATCTGAGCTAAGACAATCATTTTCAGCATTTTTCAATTCAATTTCATTTTCTTAATCTTTTTGAAAACATGTCTCAGTCTGCCCTCTGTGGTTCAGATTTGCACCTTGGCCAATGCAAACTATACTTTTATTGCACTTCCTTATTGTTCCTTTTCATCTCTCTGGGTTTCTATGCCTTTTTTTTTTCTTCTCATTGTTACCCATTGTTTTACCCGCACACATTGTAGTTTCCCCTCATTTTTGCATGCAAATAAACCAGCCACCGACCGAGTAAAACAGGATTAGCTTGACTTAATTTATTAGTTATGTGTGCGGGTTTCTTTCCAACCAAAAATGTTTTGCAGCCTTTAATTATAGCTGCAATGCTAAGTCTCATAATGTTGCTTAAGACTGTTTTCTGGCTACGGTCATGTAAATTTAACCCCTTTTGCAGCTTTTTTTTTTGTTTTTTTTGCTGGGTGCAATGAGCCATTTTCAGCTCAGTTTGCTCAGAAGGATTTTAAAAATATGTCAGTTCAAGGTTTCAACTTTGTACAGCTTCAGTCTCAGAACTGCTCGTTCATGTTCTGTACCCATGAACGTTCTGGACTGGCCCTGATACGCTGTGAGGTTCTATGTGCTCCGGCTCTATTTATACCTTTTCTCAAGGTCTCTGGCTGTGCTGTAATCTCTCTCCGTTCCCCTCATCCTCTGTCTCCTCTGCTGGTTCCTGTCAGGTGTTTCTCATTCCATTGTCTGTCTAACATTTCCAATCTCGCCGTGTCTCTTCCTGAATGATGATTTGCCGGCGCGTTTTCGGCAGCGCTGCAGATGTTCTGTGGAGACTGCACCTGGCCTGTCAATGATGCGTAACGTCTTCATTAGTTACTGTCAACACTGGTCAGTCAGTGAACTGTGGGACCGATTTCAAGGGTGTTAATTTTTTCGGGAACGGTAATGACTGATAATGGCTTTTAAAGTGGAAATGAGGAGGAGCTGAGTCCACTGAAGCAGAGAAAAGTACGTTCTCATAAGAATAGTTGCTGTTTGGTCAATATGCTGCTTACAGATTTGCTAATTTCAAATCCAACTGAGAACCTAAAACACAAATATCAGACGACATGTGCTGTACTGTGGGCAGTACGTCTGTATACATGTGGTTTTTTTGTCATTGCTTTGCCCGTGTGATTAGCACACAGTAGGTATGTGCAGCTCATGTGCATTTTGCACAGATCAGATTGTACAAGTAGATTAGAGGTGAACATGAGAACATTGTCATAGGGGGAGGTGTGAGTGTGAGCGTATTAAAACCACCACAATGTTCAGCGATGCAGGAATAGAGTTCCTATGTTCTCAAGGCTGAATTGGCACGCACACACCCAGCAACCTGAAGCATTTCTTGGGGTGAGGCCAGAGAGTTTCTCCTCCTCTGCTGGCTACTGGATGAAGCCTGAAAAGGGCTTTGGTTGCCCCTGCCAGCCTCCTGCTCAGCTAGTTCAAAATAAGGTCAGAAATCTAGTGGGACCTAGCACAGAGCCTTTGGGTGCTCCTAGCGAGCTCTATCACAGGCAATTACTAAAAATACTCCTGCTGACTCTTCCCTCATCCCTCCTCACCCCC
Source organism: Stegastes partitus (assembly GCF_000690725.1). Classification (NCBI taxonomy): domain Eukaryota; kingdom Metazoa; phylum Chordata; class Actinopteri; family Pomacentridae; genus Stegastes; species Stegastes partitus. Next base: position 515,389 of record NW_007578048.1, on the reverse strand, counting down.
CCACTGCCTGTGTCTGCCCTGGTGTGCAAGTGGCAAAACAGGAGGAGGAGGTGATTCCTTGCAGTGTGTTGATTGAACTTGCGTATGTAAGTCATGCAGCTGACTGTTTTCGGTCATTTGACTTGGTAATGGCATTAACCAGAAATCCGTGTTTGCTCAGGGCAGGTCTGGTTCGCCACTTGAGTCTCTCCCACCCCAAGAAACATCAGCAAAATAATGGAACCAGCAGGCTAACAGTGTTTGTCTTGCAAATGTCCTGGCTGTGGCAGCAGTCGATATGTGACCCTTAAGTGCTTTCAGAACTGATATTGCCATGTTCCCTCTTGTTAATATTTGCCTAACTCCAGTAAGAAAACAAGACATAGCAGTGATATGGCAGATATGGTAAATATAGCAGCAGCTATTTCCATGGCATGTGGACTCTGAATGCTGGTGGTGTTATCTGTTATCTTCTGTGGTGCGGATTTTAAAAAGATATATCTAAACTTGTCCAGTTTTTATGTGCACGTGTGCACTGCTTTAAGATGTTGTAAATTACAGGAGAGGCCCTCATGTGTTTGTGCTAAATCCGGGTTTTCCCAGAGGCAGCGTTGTGCGACTGCATAGGGCCCATATGTCATGTGAGTAATTACAGGTGACAAAGGCTTCACTCCCGACATCATCTTCATGTGATTCTTTGTATATGCAGCGCTAAGACGGCACAATCACCTGATGATATGCCATTAAATCAGCTGTTGCATGTAGTCAAATGACAAGACGGGCGGGGGTTGAGGTTCAGTCTGTTGCTGTTTCCCCTTTTATGTCCGTCTGTCTGGATCCCTTTTATTCTTGTGTCATCTTTGACAGACGATCTCTTCCTTCTCATTGAAGCTGAAGACTGTATTGTCCTGACTGAATGGGGAATTTGTCTTGGGAGAGACATGAAATTCAATATATGCTCTTACAAACACTATTTTTCAAGCTAAGTGTTTAAAAAAAGTCACCTGCTGCGGGTCAGCCAGAGTGCAGCTCGTCTGATTATTACATTTTTTTATAGCAATCTGGGGATTTTATTCAACATCTCTTGCAGTGGATACATGACACCTCAGTTTCAGTCTGGTGCAAAATACACGTTACTTACATTACATAGGACGATGTCACCACTTCCATGTTCATGACAGATCACACTGTGCGTCATTGCTGTTTCATCATGAAGGAAATGACAAAACAGTGAAGTAGCTGGTTGCAGCAAAGCGGGCCCTAATGAGAACTTATCTCTTATTTATTGATATATGGGTGCCAGCCATATGTTCAGAGTCAGATTAGCGCTCTTTAATGTCAAGCTTTGGATGAAATATCTGAGCACTTCAGATTCTTTTGCCCGCTTCAGGCATCCATCACAGTGTGTTGAAATGTCTTGCCGGGCTTTACACGTCTCATGGAGGACAGCCATTTTGTTCTGTTTGTAGTTTTTTTTTTTGAGGAGCATCTTTACTGGTCTCCCCCTGCCCCCCAGCATCCCCCACCATCTACCCTCTCCCTCTCTCTCTCTCTCTCTCCCTCTGGCTCAGCTTCTCTTTCTCCCTCTTTGTGGCCAAGCACAAAGGAGCTGTTATCCTTGGGCTACTGGTTGCCACGGTGACAGCTCACTGCGACCCCCTCCCACATTCCCAAATTCTGGTCCAAGTGGGTTGGGAAACGGCCCGCTTCTCTTGGCCTAGCGCTGTTTGGTGCCAAGTTAGCTCCACGAGTGACTCCTCCATGTCTGATCCCCAACTCGGAGCGTTGGGGGATTTGTGTTTGAATTGTGGTGTCTTGGTCGTGGTTCATGTCAGTGATATCATCTTCCGTTAGTCGACTTGTTGACTACGTGCGGTAAACTGCCAAGAGACTTGTTATTTGATTGATGTGTTGTTTTGGTTGTTCAGACTTAAATAATGATTTCCTATCAGTATGTGTGCCTTTATCTGCCATCTGTGTCTCTTTAAGTATGCACAGCCACGAGGACATGTTCTAGCTTAATTGTGTGCGCACATCAGCGGGTCTGTCCGTCACAATCTGTCTGTGTGATGTAGCAGCAGCGGTCTTTGAAGCTTAACCGTTGGTGGCGAAATAAAAAAAGGGACTCACTGATCTGATTTGTTTCGGTCTTCTCCTTCATCTCTTCAGGGATTCTGGGTGGAATGACCCGATCATGATGCCACGGCCGTGCCACACACCATGCCTAGGTGACCAAGGAGGGCGTGTCTGGCTATCAGCCAACCACAGGGGGAGCCCCCATAGAGTTACTACCAACTTGGATTCAGAGACATTTCCACTCAAGAGCCTCCTGCACCACTGACACTCCGCCCTTGTGGTAAGTTTCAGCCTTGATCAATCCGTACTGCGTCTTTCTTGAACCAACGAGCATCGTGCCTTTAAGGTGTGCTCAGAAAGTCGTTCCCTTAGCTAACTTCTTTTATTAAAAATACAAAACAAGAATGCAGCTGAGAGTTAAATGTCCTGGTGCATCTGAACCCCAAACAGTTTCTGGACGTTTTCTGCTGTTGTCACATTAATCATTTGTGACGGCAATCTAAAGTCCTGCACCTCCTCTATGTAAAGAGAACAACTACAGCCAGTTAGAGAAAACTCAAAAAACGCCTCTTATGCCGTATAAGAGAGTGACAGTGTCAGAAATTATCAAAAAAACAAAACAAAAGTTAAATTTACTTTAAAACCTGGACAATATTTTGTTCTCACAGATATCACTAATACTGTTAAAAAATGTCACTCTGCATATTAAACATGTTTACATTTTTATTTACTTTCCATACTTTGGTCCTGTCCTGTGTAAACACAACCTGGAGTTCAGCCCAGTTCAGCTGAACTGGTCCTAATATTTGTCGTGTGACTGCTGGTTGTAGCCGAGGCACTGATGCCTTTCAAGTTACACGAATTTTTTTTTAATGGAATCTGGTTCGAGCAAAACATTTATTTTTTGGCAAAATTATAAATGTCAGCTGTAGAATAAAGTGATTTTTATGAAGTATGATGTCAAGCTTACATTTGATGAAGTTTAAATGACAGATGATTACTTTAAGGGCTGCTGGAAAGCTCCAGACCTGATGGTTTCCACTGTGCTGCTCTGGTAAACGGCATCATTTTGATGACTTTGTAAAGACAACGTGCTTTTCAAACCCACCACTGCTGTTTGGAGTTCAGAGGGTTAAACAGAAAATACTCATTTTAAATGGCATCTATAACATCTATATTCATGTAAGTCATTTTTTTTGTATTTGTTTTTGTCTCTGACAATACTGCTCACTTTTTATCTCCCCTCAGGTATTAGCTCTTGAACCCACCTCCTTTACTGCTGCTCCCTCTGGAGTCCTCGCTGTTTCCTGATTACCTGTCTTGGGATGTTGCCGTTGTTTCGTGGCAGCTGCCATGGAGATCGACGGGTTCCTTTAGTAGGCCATTTTGGACACAGCTTTCAGATGTTGTGCCAGATACAGCTTGTCCACACGGGCAGAATTAGACAAGGAAGGGCACAGAGGTAAGATGTTGATCTTGGACATCTATTATTCAATCAGACAGATTTGGTTCATGTCTTGCCTAAATTGCATTTTGTGTCTCATTAATGCAAAGCACATGCTGTAGTTTCACGTGGTTTAGAAGTACCTGGTTTCCTCTTTGGTTCTCAGTGCAAACAAGGTTTACTGTCTGCAACTTGTCCACATAGTACAGTGACATAGTGAAGTCATGACCTCATAGCCTTTAAGTTTAAGGTAGTGTGTCAAGCCCAGCCATCAGAAGCATGCCATTCCTTTGTGATCACACTAAAGGAAACAGTTAAAAGGGATGCAGCACCTCAACCTGATCTGTCAATGAAGTTGGCATTTTTTTTTCATAACATAGTTCTATGTTTCAAATGACAAATGGATGAATTGAGCACCATCATCTTACATGAACCAGAAGCGAGAGAAGTGAAGTGACACACTGTTATAATGGATGTGTTTTATTGCTTAATGAAATTGTTTGTTTATGGCAGTAAGTTGATGCTTCGCTGTGTGTAGAAGACAGAAAATCTGTGAACAGAATGAGAAGAACAACAGAAGTGTTGGTTAGACCCTAAATGACAGACATCAGTGTTCACATCCAGGACGTTCAATACTTTGTCGTTTTTTTTCCCATTATTAATTGCTTTATTAAAACATGTCCCGAGAAGTAATTCTGTGTTTTGTTCCTCTCAGGTGCTGTGCTGCTCAGCTTCCTGATTCACACTGTTTGTCAACATCACAGCAGGAACCATAGGACTTCCTATTCCTGTGGAACATCTCGCTCTGCCTCGCGGCACTTGTGAGGACCTACTTAACCCCGTTGCACAAAAGTTAGTGTAGACTTTTATCCTCCAGCAGCGAAACCATGCGGCACATTCACGTGGAGTTGGCCCACAAAAAGGCTCCACTAGAGCTTCCAGCACAGGAGGGGGACCTGCCTCCACCTACGTCCCCCACACAGGGGCTAGACCCTGGGATGAGACCAGGGGTGGCCAGGCACTTTGGCCAGGAGGAGTTGCGGCTCCAAAAGGTCTACCAGCTCTCCATTTTCTCCCAGTTGGGGGGATTTTCTACCTCCACAGAATCCCACACTGATGCCCAACAAAGGCCTGTCCGTATGGGTGTGAAAAGGGGGTTAGAGGAGCCTCAGCTGACTCATAAGCGCCCCCATCTGGGGGACTCCCCAGACAGGGATCCGCTGGAGGGAGGGGTGTTGTGTGGGCCAGCCCCAGCTCAAGGTGTTGGGATGGGCTCAGCAGTCGGGTCTGGTGGGCCTGGTTCCTTATACTCTTGCATACAGATGGAGCACAGAGACTCTGAGGGGGGACTGTCACCCAGGTCTCCTCCCCTCTCCCCGAGCCACAACCCCTCCCGACGCCCAGCTCAGCACAATCACGATAGGCCCATTCCTGATGTGTTTGCTCCACTCTCACCTAAATCCCCCCCAATGTGTGACCCGCATGGCCATCTCTGTGACCAGGGCCATTCCCTAGGAAGCTCAGCCCGGATCGAGCCCCCCAGTGGAGCCCGCACACCAACACACTCGCTAGGCAGCCCTGGAAACGACAGCTGTAGTAATGGCTCCTCTGGCGGCCAGCCCAGCCCCCACTTGTATGAAATGTCCACATATGAAACTCCCAACCCTGCCAGCCCCACCAGTCCTCCAGGTCCCTTCTCCCCGCCACACCACACCGAGCTGCAGGAACCAGGGGAGGCCACCGAATGGGACGCTGGACTCGAATCCTCCCCACCGGAGCGAAGTGCCACCCAGGCGGCCTCCTCCTCCTCCTCTTCTAATGGCCTGGCTTCCTGGGAGAAAACTCCCAGCAGCAACGGCCACCGTCTGTTCTCTGGAGGCCACTGGCCGGCCAAAAAGAGGCTGCTGTCNTTTTTTTGGTCCAAACTGCAGTGATCTGGAGTCCTTGGCAGGATCAGATTGGTTTGCGGCCTGATGCAACGCAGAGACGGCAAGCACGAGTTGGGCTGCAGCAGAGAGATGCAGGGAAAGAGAGCAAAAGCAATGACATGCAGGAAAGGTCCGGCCGGCCACGAGCTGAACAGACTCTGAGTTGCTCCTGTATGGTGGAGGTCCAGTGTCAAGCTGCTTCACAAGACCAGCCCCACAGTGTGTGAGAATCATTTGTACCATCAAGGTTAAGCTAAAAGACGGTGTTTAGGTGACATAAAGGGGAACATCATGCTGGTGGCGATTTACATAATGATCTCGGGAGGATCATAATGAATATAATCACTTGTTGTCTCAGGTGCACTGACTGTAGAGGTCGGAGGAAGACGATGAAGTAATTAGAGTATGAAGTATGTTGAGCTTCCTAAACTAGAGTCTCTCTTTAGCCCTGCTGGCAGGATGACTCCAGGGATGGGAATGCTCGTTAGTTGGTCCACCACTGTGGTTCAAACTGAAATATCCAATGGCAGTTACTGGAAACAGATATTGTGACTTGGTTCTCAAAGTGTCCATTTTAAGATTTTGGTAAATCTCTGACTTTAAAGTGGGTCAGATTTTTCCACTTATCCTATGAAGTGTCTCAACACGTATCCATCCAGTAGATGGACGCGTCTACCCCTGGTGATGATGTGATGACACTGGTAATGTCCTGACTTGTTCTTTTATTGCACTCATAGCAGTTAGCAAGTATTAGCATAGCTAGGCCAGTTCTACCCTTCAAATTGCACTTTTTTTCTACTGCTTTGTTTTGAAAATGTGTTCATGCAGCAGTCAGGATGTTTTGCTTGTTATTCAAGACATTGATAGCATTCATACAAAGGAATGAAAATACATATTGGACTCGGGTCTAGCTTATGTAGGTTGCTTGTTTAGTGTCTAGTTGCACGTTAGTATAGGACAACGCTTCATCTTAGGTCTTAAACCTGCAGTGCGGAAATCTTTTATCTTCCCCTGCTGACAGTGAGTGTAACTCCACTAACGTCGATCGCTTCCTTTTCTAGACCGCGATCCCTCCTCTGAACGGCAAATTTATTTTTTATTTGGAGCATCAGGCACTTTTTTGTTTTGTTTGTCTGCCTGTAGCCTGCTTCATCTCTGTGACTAGTGTCGCTCCCCTTTATATCTCTGGTAATCATCGCTGAACACGTCGCTGCTGGTGCATCAGCAGGAACAAAAAGCGGATGTAAAACTCTGACATACTGTAAAATACAGGAGATAAACTTAATCAGCATTGTGCGTAACATATCTGGTAAGGACGTGAGAGTAAAGGATGTTAATTTATATGTGAAGTCCTGCACTCTGGCTTGAAACTCAGAGAAGCAACTCTTGTGGCTTTTCATTATAAACCACTGCTTAACAACCGTGTGTGTGTGTGTGTGTGTGTGTGTGCGCGCCCGTGTGTGTGTGTGTTCGATTGATCTCAGGATTAACCCTAGCCAGACCTTTTCGCCCTTTACTCTGAAACAACCCCCCTCTGCCAAAGTGGATAAGACGCTCTGTGTGTGTGCGTCTACAGGCGTTCACGTATGCAGTTTAATTTAGTTTTGCACTTTTCCTGAAGGCCACTGTGAGATTGTTGTGCTTTGGCTCCTCATTTTTCTCCCATTCTACTGTTGCTCACACACTTCCCACAAATGTGGGCGTGAATGAGGTCCAACTGCTATCATAATCCTCTCCACTATCCACTTTGGCTCATCGCCAATCATTAGTCAGATTAGCTGGTTATATAGTGACAGTATACCGGTTAGGTATTAGTGCACTGCACAGCAAAAGAAAAAAAAAAAAAGTGCTGTTTTTGTTCTCCTTTCACTACCCAGATGGCAGGCTGGGCTACATTCAGCCGCTACCAGTCAGAGCGGTGCAACACCATCATGCTGTGCGAGTTTCCCAAGCATGAAAGGGAAAAAGGGAATTGATTTAAACTGAAAGACGATGGGCAGAAAGAAGCACCCAAAGGCCAGAACAGGGGATGGGAGGAAAAAAAAAAACAGACATGGAGAGTGAGGTGAAGAGTGAGAGAGAGGTGAAAAAAAAAGAAGACATGCAGCTGAATTTGGAGTGAAGGATTGAGGACAGGGGCGAAAAGAGGAGAGGTGGGGAGAGAGAGAGAGAGCTTTATTTCCTGTCTTCCATGAATAGGCAACATATTTCTCTGGAACATTCCATCCGCTGAGCTGGCCCAGCCTGTCACCAAGACTCAGGGTGCCACACTCCTCCCCATCTCTGCAGTTTCATTTCTTCCCATTGCACTCTGCTCCTCGCCTGTCTTCTTGTGCATATCAATCCCAACTCCTTCTCTTCTTCACTCAGCAAAAGTGAGCAAACTACTGAGTTGTCTACACCCTCCTGACCAGATGAGAATCACAGAGAAGACTCCCACTACTGTCAGCACAAGGATTAAATATTAGATCAGGGAACAGTAACAGTAATGCTTAGATGTCATGAGGGGGAAGATGGAGATCGCCGGGTAAATATACGCATCGGAAAATAATGGTTAACTCGTATGGATGGATTGGTGTCGAACTTTAATTATCTATGTGAGGAAATGTATTCATAGCGTCCCATTAGAAGGGAAAGTTTCCACACTTGCAGAATCAAATCATCTCACAGTGCTGCTGTATATTGGATTAAAAAAAAATGACTAGTATACGTGATTGCAGAACTGGATGCAGAGACGTATTTGATAAACAGAAGTTAGTTTAGGAATGTGTTTCGGCGTCTATTTGCTGAAGTGTAATACTCTATATACAGTAGGTTTACACCCTTCACCAGCCTGTGCAATCTGATGCAAGCCGATGCAACTGCCCCGTCACAAATTCTGCTTTCACACAGCTGAACTGACTTTTTCAAACAAACACTTTGAGTTTGTGTTGACAAAAGCGTTCTGATTCTGCCGTATTTATGTGTGGTGGTGCTGTACCGGACTGCATTACATTTAGAAGTGATTCTAATATATCTAATAGTCCAGTCCATAAGCACACATTTAAAAAATGACCTTAAAGTAGAATGATCGCCTTTTATTTTTTACATCAGCAAAACCGAAAATGTTCATTTTACAAAAGAGCTATGTAACAGTAGGTTCATAGCAGAGCTGTTATTTTGGATTGCATTGGATTTCACAGGTGTACCTAATAAAATGGCTGGTGAGTGTATATCTGCAGTCCAGTAGTAATTTAGACAGTTTTTTCTTTGCTCTGTGCTTTAAATACACCATACTTGATTCTGCATTAACGTGCCAGCTCTCATCTTTAATTCAGTCGGTTTATGTAAATATGAAGTTGTGGTGTCTTCCCTGGTGAACTCTCTTCATCACCTTCAGCTCTTTGTTGTTGTGGAGTCTCTGCCTTCAGTCTGATCTTCTTTTGAGTGGCTGAATCAGAGTCATTGAACACTCCTGCATAGCTCCGCATTTACGCATTTGCTTCTGTTTGCACTGCAAGCTGCTATTTTATTTAACCTTGAATGTCAAGTCTGTCTGTCTAGACGCCATCGTATCGCTTCACACCTACTAAGTTAAGCATAGAATTGTACAATCCCACCAATCTGTTTTTATTGGTCAAATAGATCCAGCTAGTTTGCTTAGATGACAAAATGAACAAAGTACAAATGTGCACACATGCAGTCACAGGTTCCCCCAGGCAGTCAAGCAAAATGCTTATGCTCAGCTCAGGGAGCTTATTTATTAACACACAGCTGGTCAAACATCCCCTTCGAGGGAGAGTTCATCTCACCAGATGAGAAATGTAAATACAAAGAAACCACACTCTGGGTAGGAAACAACCTGCATGAGCTTTCTATGCAATGAGGGTGAAATCTGGGTGTGAGATAATGTTAGTGGGTTTAGAATCTTTTTCACAGTTCCTGTTTTGGTGGAAGAAAAGCAGTAAAACAGACAGGACAGAAAAATAAGGGCACCTCATTAAGATACCAATAATTCTACCTTGTTAAGGATACGAACTGACTTAAACTTTACGGTAGACTGCATCACAAAATTTAAATGGATTTGAAAAAGTCAGCTTCGTACTATTGTTTGTAATTTCTTTGTAGATACTAGCTGTGGGTGTAATGGAGCGTTCCTGATGTTCACGTCAGATATGCACCTCGTAAACACACTGAAACAAAAACACACGATACACATTTGTGCACACTTGCCAGTAGACACAGATGCCAACACACAGCGGCCATGCCTCTTTAATTTAAACACACACTTTCCTTTCCTTTCCTTCCTCAGCCTCTCCTCCTCCTTTTGTTCTGCCCCCTCCCCAGACAGGAGCTGCCTCGCACCTTGTTGTCCATATTTCAAGCTGGTTATTTAAAACTGCGACTAACCGATTTTGTCAAGGAGGTTTTGGGTCGGTTGAGTCAAACTGAAGCTCTTCAGCGTTTTGAAGGCTGCGATTGTTTTGGGCTGACGGGTAAACCCCCCCACCCCCCCCCCAAAACACAGCTGGTGTCACTTTGAGAGGCCTAGAAAAACAAGACATGTGTTAGACAGCGTTTCACATGCCGAGGCTGAAAACCCCGGAGTTGTCATACAGACATCAAAACAGGCGCTGGTATGTGCTCGTGTCAGGGTTGCATCAGTGCATCTGAGTGTTTGATGGAATGCGAGTGAATGTGTGTTTTCAATGCATCTTTCTCTTCGGCTGCACTCCGAGTGCCCTTGAATGGGGGAGGGTCCTCACAGATAGGACACGCCCCCTTTTTTCCAAATATGGAAACCAACACAGGCTCTTAAAGGGAAAACGAGGTGCACGAGTGTGTGTATTTATGTGTTCACAAGCACGTTAAAGTACGTGCAACACTGCTGAGGACCATGACTGATGCTTTTCTTGCGAGCTTTGCTGTCAAAGGGAGCAGCTGAGCCTGTTTGACAACAGAAACCTTGCCCCATTTCAATCCTCATCTGTCACTTTATTTTGCTGTCTCTCTTGGTTCCTCCTCCACCTTCCACCGCCCTCCCCTCCCCGCTCTCCCCTTTCCCCACATCTCTATATTTGGAGGTACGTAGCTGAAGACGTGTCTTGTTTTTCAATCCTCCTCTCTGCTCACTTGTACCGTTCGCACACACTCAATAAAAACAAGTGCAAGGTCCTTCCACACATGTCAGTGCTTCCTGTGTCCACATGAGTGTATGGAGCACATGCAGAGTCCGTTAATCAATTAGCTGATTGCAGAAAGGTAACCAAGCAACTACTTTAATATTTAATTCATCACTTAAGCAAAAAATACAAACATTGGCTGCAAAATGTTAAGATTTATAAAGTAGTTAATTGAATGTTTTGGGGGTTTGGACTGGTGGCTGCATGAAATAAGCACCGTCAAAGCCCCATGCTGAGCTAAATTATAATGAATATTTGGTGCTATTAGGCAACATTTTATTGATCACTTGGTTCATAACTGGAATGCTCACCATCCAGTTGGGCTGGTGGAGGGCAGGTTGGTATTCACCAGCATTCAGTCTGGTGGCTGCAGATAACTTTAAATCCTGCATATTGTGTTGTTATTGTCTGCATAGCTTTTTCTAATCATTAAATTATAACTTTTTCGAGAGCTTTATAGTCACTTAACCACATGACCTTTCATTTTTATCGAAGGAGAAACTCTACAAAACTCTCACTCGTCCCCCCTCCATCCTTCTGTGTAACAGAGATAACATAGCAGCTCAGCAGCAACTGGCAAAAATAAATTTTCCATCTTGTTTTGGAAACACACGCAGAGAGTCACAGATGGAAACTGAGCAGGAGGCAGACATAGATCAGGAGTCGCAGAAAGACGGTGACAGACAGTGACTAAAACATAACGAGACAATGATCTGTCAATGGGTTCGTCTCACGTGTCTCGACCAGCACGCATCTGATAACGAGCCAACCTCGGCTTCCTGTGTTAAAAAATAAAGCCCGACCTGGCAGGTGCGTGTTTGCGGCGCCTCTAACACGAGGGCTCGGGCAGAGCAGCGTGCTAAATATGCGTTAAATATGTGTTCTTGACAGCTCCAAGAATGTTTTGTGCACGACGTTTTAACTTGTGCAATCCCCACCCAGCGCCTGAACGCAAGGCGAGACGGCACATACGAGTTTGTGATTCACTCGCCTGAGCTGTGTGTACTTTAACCACACCGCCGTGTTTGAAATAGGTCTTGTGTAGTCAACATGCTGTTCTTTATTGGCTCGCGGATGCCAAAACACACACACACACACACACACACACACACACACACTGACGGCTGCTCCTGGTACTTAACTGATAAACTTTTTCACATGCACTTCATTCTGTATCTGTGCCGCAGATAAGCCTTGTGCTTTTGTGCTTGTGCAGGCTATAGGCGCCGTGTACGTTTCACGCCGAGTGTGTGTGTGAGAGAATGACAGCAAAGAAAAAGGGGGAACTGCACAGACGTTTGCACCTTTTTTATTCTCCGAGGCGCCACACGGCTACACATGTGCACTGTGGGAAGAGATAAACACAACTCAACGCTGGCAACGCACACACTTTTTGGTGAAAGTGCTCTTTACTTGTGCAGAACAAGGCCAAGCAGGAGCAGGTGGGCGGGCTCTTGGCTCCCCTCACCTCCTCCTCCACCTTTCACTCCTTCCCTCCAGCCAATCAGGACCTCAGCCACTACAGCTGACCCCCCTTTTCTCTAGCCAATCAGTCGGCAGCATCTGCAACCCCCCCTCCCCTTCTCTCTGGCTCTCCTTTATTTCCCCCTGTATGCCTTCACTGCTGAGTGAGCAAAGCACGCCTGGCTCTATCAGCTGAGAGGAAACCAACAGAGAGAAAACACACACACACCAAGAGAGAGAGAGGGAGGGAGGGTAGGATATAGCGAGAGAGAGAGAGAGAAAGCGTTTGAAAGGAGGAGCCTGAGAGGAGAGGAGAGGGTGAGGAAGAGGAGGAATGGCAGGAGAGAGGGAACTCTAGCATGTAAAGTGTGCTTTTGTGTTCGAGGCACTTTGGAGGTGTGCAAATGAGAGAACGGAAGAAAGTGGGAAGGGGCGGGGGGCTCGAGAGAGAAAAGGAGAGGGAGGCAACGGGGCAAGAGAGTTGTTGATGGGTTTTTGATTTGTGTATGTGTGCGACCGAGGGTGGAGAGAGGTAGGCAGGAAGAACACCAGAGAGAGAGAGAGAGAGAGAGAGAGCAGCAGTGCAGGCTGTTGGACATCCTGACAAAACAAGCAGAGGGAGGCAGAGCAACTTGTCTTTCTCAACACTACTTATTCAAGAGGAAGGAAGCAAAGAGAGAGACAACAAACTGAGGAGAGAAGGCAGCCTGACCCAGTGGAAGCAGAAACAACAGAGGAGGACAGAGAGAGAGAGAGAGAGAGACACCAGACGAAATAGAGGAAGGAAGCAAGGAAGGAAGGAAGGGGGAGAGTGACACAACGAGATAGACCCCATCTCTCTCAGAGGGTGAGTGTGACGAGTTCTAACGCTGTCAAGTCAAGTGCGCTAATGTTGCTCCTGTTGATTGCTGTCATATTGTCAGCTGGGCTCGGATGACTCAACGTCTCCTAAAATGGCCACATGAAAGGCGGACGGACAGATATGCAGGCAAACATACAGACGGACGGACGGACAGAGGGAGGGGAGGGAGAGACAGAAAGGGACCCTGTGTCAAACAGCATTCTCAGCAACTATGTCACTGAGCCAGCTTAGTTTAGACCGCCGTGACTCCCCGGCCCCCGTGAACGCCGTCTCTCCTGCTCAGGGGTTCATCACTTCCAATCAACTTCTTTTTTTTTTCTCTTGTCACTTTCTGTCTATCTTTGCCACTTCCTGTCTTCCTCGTCCTGGTTTAACACTTGCTCTCACAGTCAGCTGTTATTCCATCCCCTTGCGGACAGGGGCTCCCGTAATCTAATCAACAGCCAATTGTTAAAAGGAACACCTAGCAAGTTTCTGCGTTTGAGAATGCACACATGAGCGTGTTTATCAGCCTCCAGGCACAGGGCAGGCCTGGGAGTAGCTCGGGCGGAGACCTGCTAAAACTTGATGAGACAATCGGGGCATTTGGGAGGCCGCTAACTTCACGCTGATGCTATCACGCCTCTGTTATGGTGTGAAGGGGGGACCGAGGACACAAGGAGACGAGGGACGTCACAAAAGGGCCCATTCAAGATGACAGCTAATGTCAGTGATCAAAAATAAATCGTTTCAGATCTATAACCGGGGTGGAAAATTAACCCCATTCAAACGTGACATCAGCGTGGGGGAATCAGTGTCTCACTGTCTGGTTTTGCAACACATTTAAATGACTTATCAGCCAACTTATTTGTCTTAATTTTGTAACTGAGTGACTCATGTGTAAAGCCAGTGTTAATTGTCTAGAGGAATGAGCTATCAAAGTTTGGATTGAAGTTTGTGATTCAAACTTTCCTCTGCATCGCAGTGAATGAATGCAAACAAAGAAATGGAAAGTTGTGGATTTAAAACATCCCTGGATAAAATGTCATACGATTAAAATCTTTGTGTTATGCTGAAGGAATAGCACCACGACACTCAAAAGGCAGCAGGCAAATCTAAATCCAGACAGCTGTAAACAGAGCAGCTGTTTCCCTCTAGATAGTTTCTCAAGGTGGAGTCAAAGAGCATGAAGTTTAAAAAAAAATAAAAAATCTGAATTATGCAATTGCTGCTGCTGCTGATGAGGGATTTAAAAAGTCAAAAAGCCGCTGTTATCGTATTATTAAATGAAGTGTTGTTTCCCCTTTTGATGACTGCTCAAACAGAGAAAGGGATGGCGCTTCTTTGACTGCTGCGCTTTGTGTGCGCACACATGCGTGCGACATTTGGGCATTGTGATGAATACACACAGGCCAAATGTCAGGCTATTTTCTGAGGATAGGTGCTGGCTGTGAACTCTGCCCCTGTCACCTCCATACATTTTCCTGAGAGGCTGGTTTCTAGGTCAGAGCTGTCAGCATGCCCCCTAATGACACGTTTCTTTCTACTTTTGTGGGTCCGAGTGTGTTTTATTCCACCCATGTGCAGCTTTTCAGGGTTTTACAGGGAGCCACAGGGTCTTAAGTGTGCTTTTGTGTGTTTTGCAGATGTTTTTACTCAGCGTGTCGATGCTCCAGTTGCCACTCGAGTTACCGACGAGCGTCTCGGTTTCATAGGCCCTGTCGAGGCCGTGCAGTGGAAGCAACCTGGAATTATGCTGCGGCTCATTATTTTAAAGTCTTCTGCCGTCATCACAAACACCACCTCTCTCACGACGGTGAAATTAAACCCTTCTGAGGTGCTATATGTGATCTGACCCAAGTCTGCCGGCCTTTGACCTCATGACCACAGCGTTGTTTGGCCTAAAGGATGCTCGCACACTGACACACAATGGTACTTATGTGTGGACTGTCACGCATTCCTACGAGCATGCAGACGCGCACGTATTTCGACACATCTGTGCAGCTAAATATCCTCCTTGAAGGCAATTTTCTGAACAGAATGTTTTAGTTCCACACCAGGCATGTGTCACGTCAAAGGTATTGAACCCTTTGACCGAAGCCCTCGTACAAGACGGTAAATAAGAGTGTTTGTGTTTTAGATGCTGTGGCTTAGGTTGAGATGCCCAACTGAACTTTCAGCTTTAGTTTGCAAAAACATTTAGAAGCTAGATCAGAGAGGATCTTCAACAAAAAACCTGACAAGCTGTGTTAAAGGTATCTGAGCTAAGACAATCATTTTCAGCATTTTTCAATTCAATTTCATTTTCTTAATCTTTTTGAAAACATGTCTCAGTCTGCCCTCTGTGGTTCAGATTTGCACCTTGGCCAATGCAAACTATACTTTTATTGCACTTCCTTATTGTTCCTTTTCATCTCTCTGGGTTTCTATGCCTTTTTTTTTTCTTCTCATTGTTACCCATTGTTTTACCCGCACACATTGTAGTTTCCCCTCATTTTTGCATGCAAATAAACCAGCCACCGACCGAGTAAAACAGGATTAGCTTGACTTAATTTATTAGTTATGTGTGCGGGTTTCTTTCCAACCAAAAATGTTTTGCAGCCTTTAATTATAGCTGCAATGCTAAGTCTCATAATGTTGCTTAAGACTGTTTTCTGGCTACGGTCATGTAAATTTAACCCCTTTTGCAGCTTTTTTTTTTGTTTTTTTTGCTGGGTGCAATGAGCCATTTTCAGCTCAGTTTGCTCAGAAGGATTTTAAAAATATGTCAGTTCAAGGTTTCAACTTTGTACAGCTTCAGTCTCAGAACTGCTCGTTCATGTTCTGTACCCATGAACGTTCTGGACTGGCCCTGATACGCTGTGAGGTTCTATGTGCTCCGGCTCTATTTATACCTTTTCTCAAGGTCTCTGGCTGTGCTGTAATCTCTCTCCGTTCCCCTCATCCTCTGTCTCCTCTGCTGGTTCCTGTCAGGTGTTTCTCATTCCATTGTCTGTCTAACATTTCCAATCTCGCCGTGTCTCTTCCTGAATGATGATTTGCCGGCGCGTTTTCGGCAGCGCTGCAGATGTTCTGTGGAGACTGCACCTGGCCTGTCAATGATGCGTAACGTCTTCATTAGTTACTGTCAACACTGGTCAGTCAGTGAACTGTGGGACCGATTTCAAGGGTGTTAATTTTTTCGGGAACGGTAATGACTGATAATGGCTTTTAAAGTGGAAATGAGGAGGAGCTGAGTCCACTGAAGCAGAGAAAAGTACGTTCTCATAAGAATAGTTGCTGTTTGGTCAATATGCTGCTTACAGATTTGCTAATTTCAAATCCAACTGAGAACCTAAAACACAAATATCAGACGACATGTGCTGTACTGTGGGCAGTACGTCTGTATACATGTGGTTTTTTTGTCATTGCTTTGCCCGTGTGATTAGCACACAGTAGGTATGTGCAGCTCATGTGCATTTTGCACAGATCAGATTGTACAAGTAGATTAGAGGTGAACATGAGAACATTGTCATAGGGGGAGGTGTGAGTGTGAGCGTATTAAAACCACCACAATGTTCAGCGATGCAGGAATAGAGTTCCTATGTTCTCAAGGCTGAATTGGCACGCACACACCCAGCAACCTGAAGCATTTCTTGGGGTGAGGCCAGAGAGTTTCTCCTCCTCTGCTGGCTACTGGATGAAGCCTGAAAAGGGCTTTGGTTGCCCCTGCCAGCCTCCTGCTCAGCTAGTTCAAAATAAGGTCAGAAATCTAGTGGGACCTAGCACAGAGCCTTTGGGTGCTCCTAGCGAGCTCTATCACAGGCAATTACTAAAAATACTCCTGCTGACTCTTCCCTCATCCCTCCTCACCCCCCCACTGCCTGTGTCTGCCCTGGTGTGCAAGTGGCAAAACAGGAGGAGGAGGTGATTCCTTGCAGTGTGTTGATTGAACTTGCGTATGTAAGTCATGCAGCTGACTGTTTTCGGTCATTTGACTTGGTAATGGCATTAACCAGAAATCCGTGTTTGCTCAGGGCAGGTCTGGTTCGCCACTTGAGTCTCTCCCACCCCAAGAAACATCAGCAAAATAATGGAACCAGCAGGCTAACAGTGTTTGTCTTGCAAATGTCCTGGCTGTGGCAGCAGTCGATATGTGACCCTTAAGTGCTTTCAGAACTGATATTGCCATGTTCCCTCTTGTTAATATTTGCCTAACTCCAGTAAGAAAACAAGACATAGCAGTGATATGGCAGATATGGTAAATATAGCAGCAGCTATTTCCATGGCATGTGGACTCTGAATGCTGGTGGTGTTATCTGTTATCTTCTGTGGTGCGGATTTTAAAAAGATATATCTAAACTTGTCCAGTTTTTATGTGCACGTGTGCACTGCTTTAAGATGTTGTAAATTACAGGAGAGGCCCTCATGTGTTTGTGCTAAATCCGGGTTTTCCCAGAGGCAGCGTTGTGCGACTGCATAGGGCCCATATGTCATGTGAGTAATTACAGGTGACAAAGGCTTCACTCCCGACATCATCTTCATGTGATTCTTTGTATATGCAGCGCTAAGACGGCACAATCACCTGATGATATGCCATTAAATCAGCTGTTGCATGTAGTCAAATGACAAGACGGGCGGGGGTTGAGGTTCAGTCTGTTGCTGTTTCCCCTTTTATGTCCGTCTGTCTGGATCCCTTTTATTCTTGTGTCATCTTTGACAGACGATCTCTTCCTTCTCATTGAAGCTGAAGACTGTATTGTCCTGACTGAATGGGGAATTTGTCTTGGGAGAGACATGAAATTCAATATATGCTCTTACAAACACTATTTTTCAAGCTAAGTGTTTAAAAAAAGTCACCTGCTGCGGGTCAGCCAGAGTGCAGCTCGTCTGATTATTACATTTTTTTATAGCAATCTGGGGATTTTATTCAACATCTCTTGCAGTGGATACATGACACCTCAGTTTCAGTCTGGTGCAAAATACACGTTACTTACATTACATAGGACGATGTCACCACTTCCATGTTCATGACAGATCACACTGTGCGTCATTGCTGTTTCATCATGAAGGAAATGACAAAACAGTGAAGTAGCTGGTTGCAGCAAAGCGGGCCCTAATGAGAACTTATCTCTTATTTATTGATATATGGGTGCCAGCCATATGTTCAGAGTCAGATTAGCGCTCTTTAATGTCAAGCTTTGGATGAAATATCTGAGCACTTCAGATTCTTTTGCCCGCTTCAGGCATCCATCACAGTGTGTTGAAATGTCTTGCCGGGCTTTACACGTCTCATGGAGGACAGCCATTTTGTTCTGTTTGTAGTTTTTTTTTTTGAGGAGCATCTTTACTGGTCTCCCCCTGCCCCCCAGCATCCCCCACCATCTACCCTCTCCCTCTCTCTCTCTCTCTCTCCCTCTGGCTCAGCTTCTCTTTCTCCCTCTTTGTGGCCAAGCACAAAGGAGCTGTTATCCTTGGGCTACTGGTTGCCACGGTGACAGCTCACTGCGACCCCCTCCCACATTCCCAAATTCTGGTCCAAGTGGGTTGGGAAACGGCCCGCTTCTCTTGGCCTAGCGCTGTTTGGTGCCAAGTTAGCTCCACGAGTGACTCCTCCATGTCTGATCCCCAACTCGGAGCGTTGGGGGATTTGTGTTTGAATTGTGGTGTCTTGGTCGTGGTTCATGTCAGTGATATCATCTTCCGTTAGTCGACTTGTTGACTACGTGCGGTAAACTGCCAAGAGACTTGTTATTTGATTGATGTGTTGTTTTGGTTGTTCAGACTTAAATAATGATTTCCTATCAGTATGTGTGCCTTTATCTGCCATCTGTGTCTCTTTAAGTATGCACAGCCACGAGGACATGTTCTAGCTTAATTGTGTGCGCACATCAGCGGGTCTGTCCGTCACAATCTGTCTGTGTGATGTAGCAGCAGCGGTCTTTGAAGCTTAACCGTTGGTGGCGAAATAAAAAAAGGGACTCACTGATCTGATTTGTTTCGGTCTTCTCCTTCATCTCTTCAGGGATTCTGGGTGGAATGACCCGATCATGATGCCACGGCCGTGCCACACACCATGCCTAGGTGACCAAGGAGGGCGTGTCTGGCTATCAGCCAACCACAGGGGGAGCCCCCATAGAGTTACTACCAACTTGGATTCAGAGACATTTCCACTCAAGAGCCTCCTGCACCACTGACACTCCGCCCTTGTGGTAAGTTTCAGCCTTGATCAATCCGTACTGCGTCTTTCTTGAACCAACGAGCATCGTGCCTTTAAGGTGTGCTCAGAAAGTCGTTCCCTTAGCTAACTTCTTTTATTAAAAATACAAAACAAGAATGCAGCTGAGAGTTAAATGTCCTGGTGCATCTGAACCCCAAACAGTTTCTGGACGTTTTCTGCTGTTGTCACATTAATCATTTGTGACGGCAATCTAAAGTCCTGCACCTCCTCTATGTAAAGAGAACAACTACAGCCAGTTAGAGAAAACTCAAAAAACGCCTCTTATGCCGTATAAGAGAGTGACAGTGTCAGAAATTATCAAAAAAACAAAACAAAAGTTAAATTTACTTTAAAACCTGGACAATATTTTGTTCTCACAGATATCACTAATACTGTTAAAAAATGTCACTCTGCATATTAAACATGTTTACATTTTTATTTACTTTCCATACTTTGGTCCTGTCCTGTGTAAACACAACCTGGAGTTCAGCCCAGTTCAGCTGAACTGGTCCTAATATTTGTCGTGTGACTGCTGGTTGTAGCCGAGGCACTGATGCCTTTCAAGTTACACGAATTTTTTTTTAATGGAATCTGGTTCGAGCAAAACATTTATTTTTTGGCAAAATTATAAATGTCAGCTGTAGAATAAAGTGATTTTTATGAAGTATGATGTCAAGCTTACATTTGATGAAGTTTAAATGACAGATGATTACTTTAAGGGCTGCTGGAAAGCTCCAGACCTGATGGTTTCCACTGTGCTGCTCTGGTAAACGGCATCATTTTGATGACTTTGTAAAGACAACGTGCTTTTCAAACCCACCACTGCTGTTTGGAGTTCAGAGGGTTAAACAGAAAATACTCATTTTAAATGGCATCTATAACATCTATATTCATGTAAGTCATTTTTTTTGTATTTGTTTTTGTCTCTGACAATACTGCTCACTTTTTATCTCCCCTCAGGTATTAGCTCTTGAACCCACCTCCTTTACTGCTGCTCCCTCTGGAGTCCTCGCTGTTTCCTGATTACCTGTCTTGGGATGTTGCCGTTGTTTCGTGGCAGCTGCCATGGAGATCGACGGGTTCCTTTAGTAGGCCATTTTGGACACAGCTTTCAGATGTTGTGCCAGATACAGCTTGTCCACACGGGCAGAATTAGACAAGGAAGGGCACAGAGGTAAGATGTTGATCTTGGACATCTATTATTCAATCAGACAGATTTGGTTCATGTCTTGCCTAAATTGCATTTTGTGTCTCATTAATGCAAAGCACATGCTGTAGTTTCACGTGGTTTAGAAGTACCTGGTTTCCTCTTTGGTTCTCAGTGCAAACAAGGTTTACTGTCTGCAACTTGTCCACATAGTACAGTGACATAGTGAAGTCATGACCTCATAGCCTTTAAGTTTAAGGTAGTGTGTCAAGCCCAGCCATCAGAAGCATGCCATTCCTTTGTGATCACACTAAAGGAAACAGTTAAAAGGGATGCAGCACCTCAACCTGATCTGTCAATGAAGTTGGCATTTTTTTTTCATAACATAGTTCTATGTTTCAAATGACAAATGGATGAATTGAGCACCATCATCTTACATGAACCAGAAGCGAGAGAAGTGAAGTGACACACTGTTATAATGGATGTGTTTTATTGCTTAATGAAATTGTTTCTTTATGGCAGTAAGTTGATGCTTCGCTGTGTGTAGAAGACAGAAAATCTGTGAACAGAATGAGAAGAACAACAGAAGTGTTGGTTAGACCCTAAATGACAGACATCAGTGTTCACATCCAGGACGTTCAATACTTTGTCGTTTTTTTTCCCATTATTAATTGCTTTATTAAAACATGTCCCGAGAAGTAATTCTGTGTTTTGTTCCTCTCAGGTGCTGTGCTGCTCAGCTTCCTGATTCACACTGTTTGTCAACATCACAGCAGGAACCATAGGACTTCCTATTCCTGTGGAACATCTTGCTCTGCCTCGTGGCACTTGTGAGGACCTACTTAACCCCGTTGCACAAAAGTTAGTGTAGACTTTTATCCTCCAGCAGCGAAACCATGCGGCACATTCACGTGGAGTTGGCCCACAAAAAGGCTCCACTAGAGCTTCCAGCACAGGAGGGGGACCTGCCTCCACCTACGTCCCCCACACAGGGGCTAGACCCTGGGATGAGACCAGGGGTGGCCAGGCACTTTGGCCAGGAGGAGTTGCGGCTCCAAAAGGTCTACCAGCTCTCCATTTTCTCCCAGTTGGGGGGATTTTCTACCTCCACAGAATCCCACACTGATGCCCAACAAAGGCCTGTCCGTATGGGTGTGAAAAGGGGGTTAGAGGAGCCTCAGCTGACTCATAAGCGCCCCCATCTGGGGGACTCCCCAGACAGGGATCCGCTGGAGGGAGGGGTGTTGTGTGGGCCAGCCCCAGCTCAAGGTGTTGGGATGGGCTCAGCAGTCGGGTCTGGTGGGCCTGGTTCCTTATACTCTTGCATACAGATGGAGCACAGAGACTCTGAGGGGGGACTGTCACCCAGGTCTCCTCCCCTCTCCCCGAGCCACAACCCCTCCCGACGCCCAGCTCAGCACAATCACGATAGGCCCATTCCTGATGTGTTTGCTCCACTCTCACCTAAATCCCCCCCAATGTGTGACCCGCATGGCCATCTCTGTGACCAGGGCCATTCCCTAGGAAGCTCAGCCCGGATCGAGCCCCCCAGTGGAGCCCGCACACCAACACACTCGCTAGGCAGCCCTGGAAACGACAGCTGTAGTAATGGCTCCTCTGGCGGCCAGCCCAGCCCCCACTTGTATGAAATGTCCACATATGAAACTCCCAACCCTGCCAGCCCCACCAGTCCTCCAGGTCCCTTCTCCCCGCCACACCACACCGAGCTGCAGGAACCAGGGGAGGCCACCGAATGGGACGCTGGACTCGAATCCTCCCCACCGGAGCGAAGTGCCACCCAGGCGGCCTCCTCCTCCTCCTCTTCTAATGGCCTGGCTTCCTGGGAGAAAACTCCCAGCAGCAACGGCCACCGTCTGTTCTCTGGAGGCCACTGGCCGGCCAAAAAGAGGCTGCTGTCCCCAAGTGATACGGGAGAGTCGTGCTCAGAGGATGAGGGACCCTCCACGTCTAAGAGAAGCAGGCTGTCGCTGCTGGCTCCAGGACTCGGCCCGGCCTCGTGTCGTAGCACTGACGCTAAAGCTGCCCCGTACTGGAACCACCTGCTGCCCTCTGTGCGGGACAGGCCTAAGGTTAGCCCACTCTCACTCACACACATAAATACATCTCTTTAGGAAATTGGCTTTGAGTATTTTAATCTACAAAAACAAGTATGCGAGCCAATTGTTCCAGCTCCTGTTCTTGCTTTTGGATTACATTAGTGCAGTAAAAAGAATCCTATAATGTGATGGTAGCTGCATCTCTGAGTAAGTTCAGCACACAATATAGAGTTAATGTTTAAAATGACGCAGTGTTTAACTGCACTCAGTCCTGCTGGTCAGAGCAGCTCAGCGAGCTGCTTTAGGCAAGTTTTCCCAAGTAAAGAAAAACCTCAGAAATTTATAGATTTGCCAAAATATTCCTATGAACCCAATGTTATTTGTATCAAAGTACATTAAAGGGAATTAGGACTGAGCAAAACGGTTTCTAGCTCTAATTAACGACCACTTTATAGTGTCTCCAGTTGATTTTAATACCGCGTTCATTAAAACAAACAGCATGGACATATTTGCATGCTTTTAAACCAAAAGCATTTACACCAACATATGGCCTCTAAAAATTTTTGAATACAGAATAAGAAAGACCATTTCAAGAGTGTTGGTGGTAAGACATCTGTTAGCCCCGACAGTCCCGGGGTATAAATAAAACTAAGAGAACGAGTAGAAGTGGAAGAATGAAGTGATGGCTGGCTCATTATCATGCCACGCTGGAACAGGCAGAGCAGCTCCAGAATAAAGCCCATTGAGGGAGGGTCCATTGTTTCCCCTACATGAGTGTGCTGTGGCGCTCACACACATGCACACACACATAAACACGCACACACAAACACACACACATGTACATACATCCTGCTTAAAAATGGTTCTGGAAGTGAATTTTTGAACACTGGGAGGCCAGAAAGAGCTTTGAGTGAGGGGGCTTGCGGGATGGGGAGTGTGCTAGCGGTGACAATAGGGTTCACTAGTTGGGTGTCATACAGTCGTGGATAGAGGTGTTCAGTGTGTGTGTGTGTGTGAACAGGTAGAAACCGATAGATGCAAGAAAAACACGCAGAGGAAGAAAAGACGTATCAGGAGCAAGGTTAGACCGTCACAGGCGATAGTTCAGCAAACAAAGGTTAGAAAAGGAGACGCAGAAAAAGGTGAGGCGAGATAATATCCTAAAATGCCACGTGTTGATTTAACCGAGTGCGATGACGAGCCGACAAGCTGACGAAGAACTCCGAGCTCCGTAGAGAGCTGCTGCATCCAAAGGTTAGCTAAGACCAATAAGTTAACCATGAGTGAAGGGTTGGCTGAGAGCAAAAGGCCGCCGGCAGGTAGCTCGGGTTTGGCTCGCGTCGAGTCCGATGGTTGGGTGGCCTTTACGATGAACGAAAGCCTGGAAATGGGGAACGTTTACGCGTGCGACACAACATCCAATGGTCAGTGTTCAGTAAGTAAAAGGACACCTGAGATACACGATGACATCACAGTTACTCTGACAGGAACTCACAAACACACACCTCTTTATGTATTATGATTCTCAGAGCGGGTATCAGGATTATTGTTTAAAATCCAAGCATTTCAAGATTTCATATTGTTTCTATTGTTTTGGTTGTAACAGACAGAAACAAACGATCTCACGTTGTGTTTTGTTGGTTTGTTTTCAGACCGCCACCGACTGCACGAGATCCGGGAGACGACTGAAGAACGGGCTGCGGTTGAAAAGGTGAGTCGTCCATCACGTTTGTAATCATGTCATCACATATATTAATTAAAAAAAAGACGATCCACTGAAAACGGAGTAAGATCTCAACTTGAGCGAGGTCACTGGGTTCAAGCTTTGACAGTGAACTTCATGTGGAAAGATGAGAGCAGTTCAGTGTCACTTCAGCAAAGTCAACACAGGGAGAGAAGGTGGGAGTCGGTGTAGGTTTCCTGTTATTCTAAATTAAAGGGTTTTTCTGTCTGGACTTGAACACTCAGACACTCAGAGGCATGTGACATGTTGGTTAAGACAAAATTAGTGTAATCTTAACCACTAACCACCGGTCTGTTTTGTGTGTGTTTGCGGTCGCGTGCAGTCGGCAGCTGCGCAGCGGCAGGCACACGGACACCGGTCGCGCCGCACGTTCCAGCTGGCCCTCCTCCTCCATCAGCAGATCGCTGCTCGGCAACTTTGAGGTACGAAGTTTTGAACATTATTGCTGCAAACCCTAAAACTTTCACCGATGTAAACACATTCCTGGTGGAGCTGGGAGTTATACTTTGTGGACGCCCGTTGAGGCGTAATCCAGCGCAACAGCTCCGCTATAATTTCTACGTCTTTATTTACAATCGACCATTTTGGCGACATTGTTGGTGCTTTGTAAGTTTAATTACATGTTTAATACGGAGATCATTGATAAAAGTAGGGTAGCGCAGGGCCAAGTTATACTTTTCTTTCCTATTGAGGGGGGTATTTGGGGTAATATCATCCACCCCGGCACAACACAACCATCAATTAAGACCTCAGTGACCTCAGAAAAACACAACAAACAAGAAAAAAGAACATTATGAGCTTAGTAGGGATGTTGTGACGGCGCTGGTTACTGGGTTGCATAAGATTGTACAGATGTGACCAACAGAGTGGCCTCTCAGACGTAGATTCACTTTAGTTGTTGAAGCATTTTTGCTTTGTTCTGACATTAACAGGAGTTTGAATTTGATTTATTTGGCTAAAAATCTAATATTTTAGATTAAACTAATAATAGAGACTAATGTACAAGGGGAAGGAAAAATAAAAGCTTATTTAATGTCATTACAAAAATAAACGATAAAATCTTTAAACAGAACTTCAAGGAAGATGGATGTGACTCGTCTTTGTTTCTAGCATTTTTATAACGGGTTACATCATATAATCTAGTTGTTGCTGTTATTTTTTGGCTACAAGTTGAATATTAATGGAAAAAGAAATTCTTTTTTTTGCTCCCCAAATATGTACCGTTAACGCAGAAAATACTTTGATGCCAAGAAACAGCTGGGTTTCCTTATCTGAGTCATTTGAGCGTCACTCCTGTGTAGAGCTAATTTGAAAACAAAAGATAATCAAGTGTTTTTATCAGCGTTAGTCAGAACAGTGTAATAATTGTAGTGCGTGAGTTACTGCTTCCAAGATGTCTGCCTCTCCGTCCCTCCCTTACAGATGCACATTTCATTACTGTGTTCAACACTGTTTTGGCCTCAATTAAAAGAAATAATGAAATATGGATTTTTATGGATTTCACCGTTAAAGCAGGGCGTGTTTCTGGTTCTGGCCAAATCCGACTGTAAAACTTTTCCCTAATGAACTCTACGTTTTCCAGTTTAAAGAGCTTTAACGGGCTCCTGCTCCTGACTTCATCCGTCTCCTCTTTCTCTTCCTCGTCCCAGGAGTCCATACTGAAGGGACGGTTCTCCCCGTCGGGTCGGATCGAAGGCTTCACGGCGGAGATCGGCGCCAGCGGCTCGTATTGCCCGCAGCACGTCACCCTGCCCGTGCAGGTTACGTACTACGACATCTCGGAGCACAGCGCGCCGTCGCCCTTCCTGGTCAGTGTGTGTTCGTATCTGCAACAGATTACATGTGTGTGTGTGAGGCTGTGTGCACGCTTCGCTGGGCACAAACAATAAACCCAACAGGACGCCAGTATGAGAATAATACACACTGGGGAGAAACAAAGCATAATTAGAGATCAGAACCCAAAACAATGCAAATATGGAACTGGCTTCAAGAAGATTGATGCTGGCTTTCGTCTTCAGGACCAGATGTAAAAAATATGTCTCGCTTTCATGCATGCATCACGAGTGTGTTTCCACATCTGTTCACATCAGCGCTGAATCCTGTGAATTCATCACATGTATAGTTCTATACCATAAGAATCACATGTAGTGATATAAGACGGGACCAGCGTTAATGTGGAAACAACCTCAGTCCTGCTCACCAGACGTGGCGTGCACAGGAAACCAGCTGTTTTCACTTTCTCACATTCATGCCTCGTGTCGACTTTGAGCTGTTGTGTATAAAAGTGAACGTCAGGTCTCTTTTCATTCAGCGCTTTGAACCGTTAGCTTAGCATAATATGTAGTTGTTTTGGAGTTAGTCTGCTTTCATTTAGATTTCTTTATGTTTGTTGTTGATGATGATGAGTTGGAATCACACACATAATAAAGATATGGATGATGTCATCAGTGGATCAAACCAGAAATGGAAATCACTGTTAAAAATACTGCACATGACTCTGATCCTGGCTGCAAGGTGGATCAGTGGTTAGCACTGTCGCCTCACAGCTAGAAGGTCGCCGGTTCTGCGTGGAGTCTCCATGTTCTCCCCGTGCAGCGTGGGTTCTCTCCGGGTTCTCCGGCTTCCTCCCACAGTCCAGAAACATGCTGAGGTTAAT
>NW_007578048.1:465866-488562 GCF_000690725.1 Stegastes partitus | reverse complement strand
GTGAGGGTATAGATAATGGATGGATGACTCTGGTCCTGATGTGGAAAACCTCAGATATTAAAATGAGAGTTATTTCAGCATTGCAGTGACTGAACATATTAATTCAGTGTCTGTCTCCCTCAACAGGGGGTGATATCTCTGGAGCCTCTTGGAAAGAAAGGATACAGCATACCCAAAGCAGGGACCATTCAAGTGGTGAGTCTGTCGCTTCATTCTTTGTGCAGGAAAAAGACCAAATTGTTCATATACTTTTTAAAAAACATTCCTATTTATCTCATCTCTGCTACCACAGCGTTTAAATAATTACAAAACACAACATCTGACGCAGTGATCTTCGTATTGCAAAAAGGGTCACGTGTTTGTCGTCTTGCTGAAAAATATCTCTTTCCTCAGACCTTATTTAATCCCAACAAAACTGTGGTGAAGATGTTCCTGGTGACATACAACTTTGGCGATATGCCCGTCAATCACATGACCTTCCTGCGCCACCGCATCTTCCTGGTGCCGGTGGAGGAGGGGGTTGAGGGGAAGAGCGAGGCGTCTCCAGGGGGCGGAGTGCTAGACAGGAAGAAGATCCTCTGCTACCTGATACATCTCAGGTACGCCTGAGATTTCGTCTGTGCTTTTACTCTTTACAGCTGCTTTATTAGCTTGAATGTTGACGTGTGGAAAAGTATCAGAAGATCAGTAATAGCTGGAAAAGCTAAAGTGGAATGTGAGCGTGTCTGTTTTTAATGTTGTTGTGTTGTTACTCATCTAGTACACGATGCCTTTGCAAATTTTTGTTGCGCACAAGTATACAATTTGTTTTTCTGACACCTTTTTTTTATTTCATTCTGACTTTCTCAGATTCCAGAGCTCCAAATCTGGGAAAATCTACTTGCACAACGATATCCGGCTGCTATTCTCCCGCAAATCCATCGAAGTGGACACGGGGATCCCGTATGAGCTGAAATCTTTCACCGAGGTGCCAAGAAACCCCAAATACTCCCCCCGAGTGTGACCCCAGCCCGACCTTTCCACTCTCCTCCCCCCCGATGCCAACGCAGCCCCTCCTGTGCTTCCGAAAGAGGAGGGAGGGTCACAGACAGACTGCTAGAATGATGGATACAAAACTTGATAAGACTTGATGAGACACGCCACAAGCACACGAGACACACGTGCACACACGATGCAGAGTCGGTCGCTGCACAAGCCCTCCTTTTTAATGCATTCATCCTCCATTAATAATTCAGATATGAAATGTAAATCCAACAAACGTGGCATTCCTTCATTCGTCTGCTCGCTGACAATGTTAGAAATCCTATTGCAGGAGCAGTCGGGCATGTATGCAGCCAAAAGTTGGGCTTTTTCAGCACCGTCGTCTGCGCAAAGAAAGAAATGCACAAACACTGACACACACACCAAAACAGACTGACAAGACTCAGAACCACTTCTGGTGGCGACTCGCTGAGTTCAGTGTTAACATGCATGCCTTGTGACTTAAACACCTGGATTTTCCTCTAGTGCCGTATCACACTGTCCTTCACTCTGCCTGCAGATCCAACTGCCTCATCGGACCAGCAATTGTAACCCCGCAACTTTGAATTTGATTAAACGCCACAAATATTAAGCGCGTCGCCCCCGACTGCGGGATGCGCTTCAGACGAGCAGAGACGCAAACACTAGTGAAAGCGACGACTGAAGTACAGTCAGTCAACTCGGCTGGATGTCTCATCATATCACGTAGAAGCCCACACGATTCGACCAAACTCAGGACATCTGTTGAGGAACAAATTTCTCCTTTGAACCATTTCACCCTCCACGGTACAGACCACTGTGTAGTGAAAACATGGGAATCCAGTTCATTCTATGTAGCCAGACTGAGGGACACTGTGCTGTTTTCTCTCTTTTTTTTTTAAATAATCTTTTTCTTTTTTTTTTTTTTTTTAAAGATTCTGTTCGGAACAAACTGATGTCGGAGCAGAAATTGGAGGAAAAAAAAAAAAGAAAAAAGACAAGCTGTAGTATTTTTAATTTATGTTTTTTCGCAAATGTCTTAATAAGCAATATGCTGCACAAAGTAGAGTGTGTTTTTCAGCCGGACAAGCTTTCTCTCCGGAGGGCGAAACAAAGAAAGCAGAGAATTGAGTGAGGGAAGAAATGGGAGGAGGGAGGGACGACGAGGGAGGGCAGGGTGGTGGGGTATTTAATATGGGGAGGGGGGGGATAAAGTCTATGTATATTTAAAAGAATAAACTCTGCGACTGGCGAGTACAGCCTACGCTTGTTGTTGTTTTTGGCGCTTGTGCAAACTTTACCACATGACACTGACCTCGTTAAGGGAATTGGGTTTAGGCCCGACTGTTCTGCACCAAAAGAATCAATTACGCTGCAAAATGAAATGCTTTTAGGAATAGATGCATTCATTTACCAGCTCAGATTTAGTGCCACTGCAGCTGCTGGCCTTATATATATGTCACCGTATGTCAGGAATCAAGTTTTTCTAAATTCAAAGACAAGATCTCAAGTCAATACAGTTGAAACCCAGATGCTGAGCAGCACCTGAAATAGAAATAGAACTGAAATAGAACAATTAAGTCAAGGAAATACTTAATTGTTGACAGACTTATCTATTTCCACCCCAATAATCCTGTTAAACACACCGTCTGACTGACTCTGTAAACTTTAGGTTTACTAGCAGCCCCTGACAGACCGTGTTTACAAGAGAGCCTCAAAGGGAAAGAAGACCTTACGTAGGCAGAAACCTCCTTCCCATCTCCTCTTGGCCTCCGTACCCCTTCTTCAGTTTTTATAATCCACGTTTACCAAAACCGTTAACGAGACGAAGCAGACTTATGCCGCGATGTTTCAATTTCCTTGTGTAACATCTGAGAATTTTCTGCAATGAAAAGCATAACCGATAACAAAATCAGCTCACAAAGAAGGTAATGTTCCATCAAAAATTACGTAAGCTGTTTATCCACTGCACAAACGGCCCGGACCTCTCTGTGTGCATGTGCTTTCATAAAAAGCAAATTTGTGGTATTATGTCAGCGCCGATGTTCATCACAAACTCAGGACGACATATAACACAATAAAGGAGGCAGCTGACCGCGATCCGCAAAGGAAAGCATGAGAAAACGGATTCAATTCAATTTCCCTTCCTGCAATTTGTTTACAAACCTGCATTATGGAGCCCTTGAAGCCATAATGTGCTTTCTCCCTGGTTTCTGCTGCGCCACTGAAACCACTCAGTCGCTACGAAACGGGCCGCGTTTGGCTGATCTGCAGATATTAATGTCAAATTGTGTGAATGTAGACTCATTCCAAAAAACAAAAAAAATCCATGGTTCGTAAGTGTTCCCCTGCTAAAAATACAGAGGAACAGCTAAATATATCTGACCAACAAACAGCCAGTCATCCCTGGAACACACCGGTCACCATGTCCAAAGAACTTGCAAATAAAATATGTGCTCGGAAAAATATTTGCTGTCTTCCTCTGATGAGGTCATTGTACATTTTGTGGCCGTACAAAAGCTTTTGGCAGTGAAAGTGTTGGATGTGTGACTGATCCACCTGCAGCGTGTCGTTCTGAAGCCGTCTTTTAACCCTTAATAGACTCCATATGACCCAAAGTTTGTCATTTAAAAACAAAAGAAACCGTTTTGGTTTTTTTTGGGAGGAATTGCAGTTAAAAATAAATGAACCCACCCACCTCCGTCATCCAGCGACACACAAACGAGCAGTTACTCATTTACACACCAGTGCGGTTCCTGAGCTCCTGCAGCAGCTCCAAGGGCTCGGATGGGTGTGACCGACGCCGTAAACTCTAACCAGAGTGGAGGGGGCCTTGACTAAACCAGAAGTCCCCCAGAGAGCCTGGATGGGAAAGACGGTTAGGGAGGAGAACCTGTGTAGTCACAAAAGGGCAGTTTGTTTTAATGCTGCTGCTTCTTTCCAACTTCCTCTCTGAGATCTTTTACTCTTTCTTCACAGCTTTGCGTTGTGCAAGATTATTATTTAGGTTGAGGAAGATTGTTGGAAGCATTATTTAAATCTATGAAACTTCCCTCCCCAGATGGCTGGTTTGACAGAGTTGGCAGCTTCTACTGTCACTTCTGGTGTGACTGACTTGCTCTCAAAGCGTTTTCTGACCCCTGGTGGCAGGAAGCAGCGCTGTGACTTCACCTTTAGGCCTTCAGCAGGCATGAGGATTTGCTTAGAATTTGTTTGTCATAATCCAGACTGAACCACCGACTGACAAAATTATTCAGCTCTTTTTTTTTTTTGCTTTTGCATCTGCAGTGTGTTCAAACGATTTGGCCTCTGTGGAGGTCACATAGTCGCTTCGTGTTTCTTTAAACACTTCCAGGTTAGCTGGTACCGGCTGCCAGATATCTTTGGCAGGACACATGTTGTAAGTAGGCATTCATCCAACAAACCTTTGCACCAATCTTTCTATCTTTCCATCCCTCTGAGTACCATCATATAGTCCAATAACTGCAGTGGATGACGGCCTCTATCCATTATTTTTTGGATCATAAACCCGGTAAATTTACGCTGCGCCGTCCTCCTTCGGCGTCTCTGCAGAACCTTTCCTCATCGGTGGCGGCTCAGAGGTGTAACTGCTCGGTGTCCTGTTCTTGTCTCGTCCTCCGTCATTGATCGTCTGAGCTTAGAAATGTGTAAATAATGATGAGGTACAAACTCCTTGATCAGGATCAAAGGATTAGTCATTGATTTTCCAAAGAAAATCACAGCCAGTGTTGTGTTTCATTGCACATGATTCTGTGGCAGAATCCTCCACCGAGGCTCATCAGTGAACTGTATCAGCGGTTGTGGTTCATCTCTTATGAAGGGCTTTAATGAAAAAGATGAATGTTGCGATAAAGAAAGAAGACATCATTCATTACTGATCTTGTTTATAATCTTTCTTTATTGATGTGCCATTCCCCTTATGTGCTGCAGTACCGTACACAAATAGTCTCATCACGGCGCATCAGTGCTTATTGTCTCTTATTTCCTGAGTTGATGAAGTTCCTCGCTCCTGATCCGTCTCTATATAACTTCTGCCAGTGTGTTGGCGGCTCCCTCGATGGCTTGGCTCACCACTGACAGGTGGTAGTGCACTTTGGCCCAGTCGCTGGCTTCTCCTGATAACTCGGCTTTGGCGTAGGCATCAGCCAGACCCGGGAAAGTTGCCTTGCCGGCGCTGCTTGAAGTCCAGATAACGTGCCTGTGTGGCGCACATTAAAGAACGATATGAGACGCGAAGTGAAGCAGGACGTAGTTGTCATTAACCTTTATACCTAAATGCAACAGGAGTCGCCACACGAGTCCTGCTGTGTTCTTATCATACTGTGCCAATATTAACTTCTGTTAAGCTTTAGTGACTCTATGTACCAGCCTCCATAACATTAAGAGGTCCTGCAGTAGTATTTTGCTGTTGACCTTCTTTATTCTATTTTGCCCAAAGTCCCTCTTTGGTTATTGATTAAACCCGTAAAAACCCATCAAAGTACCATATCACAGTCACATACACAGATTTTCTTTTTTTTGCTTAGATGCTTCCTTTAACATGTGCAGATCTGTGAAGTCCCCGCCTCTTTTCCCACTCGCTGCAGCCGGAGCACACCAGCTCACCTACGAGCCACCTCACAAGTTGGCAGGACGGGTTCCGTTGGTTTGATCAGATTAGATTCCTTTATTGTCATCGTATGCAAGGAGCACACACAACGAGATATGAAACCCCAGAACCGCCATCGAGGTGGAATGCTCAGCCTGCTTATTTTGTGTATGTTAACAAATCTAAAAACTAGATTTTTCAGCGTAGGACCTCATTAAAACAGTGGGTGTAGCCACGACAGCGTCTCCAGATTAATGCTGCAAGACATAAAAATAAGCAGTGGACCTTTGCTGACTCCTTGTTCCTTTTACCCTCTTTCACACGGCAGCCTCATTTGTTCTACTTGCAGCCCCAGAAACCAGCTCGTACTCCCCAGGGCCGCGCCACATCACCTTCTTACCTGAAAGCATATTTATCCGGGAAGGCCAGAGGGTCCAAGAAAGCTCGATCCAGCAACATGAGCTGGTCGTTGATCCGTCGGACCTTCAGCGGCCTGAGAGGAAAGAGAGAGAGCGGCTGGTGTGATGTTCTGGTGTGAAGGAGATGACAGAGTGTTGATACGTGGACGTGTGAGCACCTACGTTTCATTCACCAGGTCTGAATTGCGAATCACCGTTTCCAGGTCCTCAGCATTGGTGCGGAACAAGGCCACTGCACGTTTCAGAGGTTCTGGAATAAGATACAGATCACTGCAGCCTCACAGTAAAGATTTCATCCTGGAAGAAAAGCCCTTGATGCACAGTGAGGGGATCCTTTGTTATGTTGTGGGGGGCTTTTTGCTGGCATGGTTCAGGTGCTGCTTGTTCCCACTGGAGAGAAGGGTCATTAGATATCTATCTTGATGGAGGTGATCTCTTTTGGATGATAACACAGGACTTACTGAATAAATTCCAAAGAGTTTTGGTGCTATTCTGGTAGCACACGGTGTCCCAACACCTCGCTAAGATGCTTTATGTTGGTTTTTCCTTTAATTTGTCTGTAGATGCTATCTCTGCTGCAAGAGGCATTCTGGGTAATACTCAAGCCGAACACTATAAGAAATACGACTTGAACCCAAGATGGCAGAAGGTCATAAATAAATGCCCTACATGAGACATTAATCCCTCTAACTGACACGAAACATAAAACTTAGAGAATTGCATTTACTTGCGTAACATCTCCACCAGTCTGTCTGGAGCTTACCGATGGAGATCTTATGAGCTTGTAGCTGCTGCTGATACAGGCTCACTGCCGTGTTGAGGTAGGCCTCCAGGATCTCTGCGTAGTCGCTGCAGTTAAATGGCAACAGCAGACTGTCGGCCAATCGGATCAGGATGTTTCCTGCCGTCCTGGCGACGGCTTGGTGGCCGACGAACCCTGAGAGGGAGAGGGAGTGGTGGGAGATGTTAAAGACAAGAGGAATTCCCAGGAAAATGTTCTGCTGCCTTTTCATTTGTCAAATCTGACGGCAGGAAAAAACAAGCTGATAATAGGTTAGATATGAAAAAAAAGATTTCTTCAGCATCTCTTACCAGGATCGATGTATTTTGAAGCGTAGTCAAAAGTGTCGTAGGCTGTGTGGTAAGCGGGGTAAATCCGGGCATTTGTTTTACTCTGTGTGAGGAAAAACACCCACATGGTTAAAATTACACGATTGACTGAATGAGTTCAGTTAAATTCTGGATTGTTTTCTCTTTTTTTTTTTTTATTTATTGGGAGACAGTTTATTTCAAATGAGAAATAAAATCAACACTTTTCAGATCTAGTTCTGCAGCTTTCTGTGTCCAAAACATTCAGCTGCAATAACTAACATATATCATCATCTAACTTTCTCATGAAAATGTTTTCTTTCCATGCAAATGCTCGACTACATTCAGCACAAAAAGCTCTGAAGTCAACAGCATGCAGTGCTCTGCTGTGTACATGTCACACAGCGAGTTAATGAGGACGGCTTCATTACCCTGTCGTATGTGTACGACATGTCGATGGAGCTGATTCCCAGGTAATGCACAAAGGCAGCGTAGTCACTCCCCGCTCCTGTCAGGTATCCCAACCTGTCCAAGGAAGACAGAAAGCACCAAACATCGTTTTTTATTTTAATGAGAGCAGACAGATCTGTCACTTCTGTGGCGACACACACGCTATAATTAATGCAAACCATCGCTCAACCCAGATCATAAATCACATCCTGTTTCAGAGGTATAGTTAGCAAAGCTGAGCTTTTAAAACAAGGATTTGATTTAAAAATGCAAGAATGTGCAGTTTTTATTTTTTTTAAACAATGTGCTGCCTGTTCAATAACTCAACAGGTTAAGATCACACGCTACAAATGAGTATTAAACCTCATTTGTTCATGTTTTTACTGAACATTTAGGTTTACATCCAGATGAAGATCATTTGTTGCCCCATCAAGAGCAGCCTCGTCTCTGATTCTGACAGTTTCTCTCAATGTTTACAATCCTCTGCCGCACCGTCTCAACTCATGCAGGATTTTAAAATTGATCTGGTGAACATTGTCGTCCAAATCGGCGTGTACTCTTAAAGATACGGCTACTTGGTGCAGCTCAGTAATCCATCCATCCATCATCTCTACACCTTCATCCTCACTAGGGTGTAGCTGCGAGGCGACGGTGCTAACCACCGATCCACCTTGCAGCCTTAGATGTAACTCTATACTGTTGATTCAGATCTTAAAGGCCTCCCCCTTCATGCATCCCTCCCCAGTTGTTGCAGCTGGAGCACACCAGCTCACCTATGACTCTGTACAAACCCTGTAAAGCTACTCGAGTAAGTTGAAATACTGGAGTAATTAATCTGCCAGTTGACTGAATTGGTTGCTATGAAACCAGGGTTGTTTGAATCTGTGTTTCTGAGGCTATCATTGGTCCGCTGCAGTTTTAAGGTGGAAATGCTCAGCCATGGTGTCGACTGCTCGTTGTGGTCGTGGTACGTTTTCTAGCATTTAAAAAACAGCATACAGACACGAATCATGAGAGGAAATCTTCTGCTGAAAACCTTGACAGCCATACTTGGGAATGAGTCCGTGGGTGGGACTGGTCCTGTTTGAATGACGTATCCAGGCGTCGTACACAGACGTGGAGGCCTCTCCGGGCGCGCTGACCTGCAGAACAAACACTTTGATGTGACGGATTCTTGGACAGTAGTTTGTATTCAAGCTGGAGAGAAACACTGGAATTGACTGAGTTTAAAGCGCTCGCCTCTTTGGTAGCCTTGAAGATAACGCTCTCTAGTGACGGCATGGCTGAAGCTCTGAGGGTGGCGTTGGCTGAGGGGAGCAAGAAAAGGACGCTTCTGGATTAGCAGCACGATCAGTTAACAAAATATTTCTATTTGAGTACGTACAGAACATTAGTTTAAATTTCAACTGGCCAAAAAGTGGAATTCTTCCAAAGATCTTTGAAGGTTTTGCACCTGCAGTTTGGATGAATTCTGTTCTCTGTGTGCTGTGTGACTGAATTAAAGACATTTCCATTTACTTGTGGTAGACAGTCCAGTGAAACCTCTTACCAAAGACGGCTATGTCCACGTTTATGTAAGCGATGGCGCGTTCGCTGAGCTTGGCGAAGTATTGCTGAAGGAGACACAAGATCAAGGTCATGAGTGTAAAAGCAGCATTTAAACCTGAATAACGAAGTGAAATGATTCAGTTTAAAGTATTTCTTTCTTTATTAACGCAAGATAAAAATTCAAGCTGTTGATTTGGAGTTCATTGAATTCAAACACAATTCAAGTTGTAGTAGATTAATTAAATTAGGTTAATAACTTCATTTATCTCCACTTTGAGATCAGTATTCCAGCCCTTAGTTCATGCTTCCAATTATTAAGTTGGTGGTCATTTAAAATACAACTGATTGTAGAGGAAAAACAAATTATAATGACTTATCATAGTTCGCTGGTTGAATTTGGTTAACTCCAAAAGACTGATGAGCCTAAACATTTGTGTACCCATACATCCATCATCTCTACACCTTCATCCTCACTAGGGTCATGGGGGGCTGGAGCCTATCCCAGCTGACTCAGGGTGAAGGCAGGTTCACCTGGACAGGTAACCAGTCTATCACAGGGCTACACTTAGAGACAGACAACCAAGCACACTCACATTCACACCTACGGACAATTTACAATCACCAATTAACCTCAACATGTTTCTGGACTGTGGGAGGAAGCCGGAGAACCCGGAGAGAACCCACGCTGCACGGGGAGAACATGGAGACTCCACGCAGGAAGATCCTGGGTGTCCTCACCGGGACGCCAACCGGCGACCTTCTAGCTGCGAGACAACTATGCTAACCACTGAACCACCCTGCAGCCCTTAATCATAAATCACCTCTGTGTATTCTGCAGACCCAATGAGTCCAAACTCCTCAGCTCCCCAGCTTCCAAAGATGATGGACCTCCGAGGCCTCCACACGCCTGCCATAGAGAGACACAGAGATTAACTCCCTGTGAAGGAGCTCATATTCACTCCAGCTTTGAGCCTCCTCACCTTCTTTGACCATCCTGCCCAGAACTCTGGTCAGCTCCAGCATGACGGACGTCCCGCTGCTCGGGTCGATGGCGCCGTGAACCCAGCTGTCCCTGTGGTTTCCATAGATCACATACCTGTCTGTGGACAACACACGGAGCAGAATGATCAGAAAACAGTCGATACCGAGTCGCTGGTTTCGGCTCAGTCATTAGTCTCACCTGGCTCGACGCTCCCTTTGATAACTCCCATCACGTTGGCGGATTTCTTCACCTCTCCGTAGTTGTAGATGTCCATTTTCACATCACTGAAAAAGAGGTTTTCATTCAGAAGCAACCAGGAAGAGCAGCATGAAGGACTCTCCTCTGCAATGCTGCTGCTGCGCCTCCAACAGGACGCTTTTAGAACAATCTGATCAGATGTAAAAGGTCTGATATTTCATTGTAAAGAGAAGAAAAATAATCTGACTGACTTGCAATTTCATTTTCACTTCATAATCTAGATTTTATTTATTTATTGGAATCACTGGGAAAAGCAGTGACGTGGAGGTTTGAAAGCATCCAAATACAGTGAATAAAGAGAAAACAGGTAACAGTTAAAGGAAAAAACAACATTCTGTGGTTTGTAGAAATGAAAAAGCTGCTTCTGAGTAACTTGTTACCTGTTGTTGAAGGCAGACGCTGAGCTGAACCCTGGACCACCCACATTGTAGGTACAGTTGAAGGCTCCCTGCCACGTACTGGGAGCTGCGTCTCCACCCAGCGCACTGGAATACATTAAAAAAGGAAAGAAGTTGGATTAAAACTAAAAGCAACCATTTTGAGCTATTTTATCATCAGATTTGTCTCATCACCGACCAGATTAATACGTAGGCATCCTCAAATCCGATTGGTTGGGTTGGAATGGGGGGGATCCCTGTGATGTCCTCTGGTGAGATTCTGTAGGTGTCCTCTGCAAAACACGTGATTATTCTCAACAAATTCACACAACAGTTAGGTGCTGAGATCAAATAGCTAACAGTGACTTGACCAGAAGTGTCACGGCTGTGTTGGAGCCAAAGTGCAGCCACATTGAGTCACTGGTTACCTTTGGCAGCCAGGTAAGGCGTGAGCAGGTCTCCAAAGTCTCTGTTAAAGGAGCCTCTCTCCACACCAGAGGGCGGCATGTACCACGAGTGAGGATACGTCTCGCTGGCGTCTGACATGAGGCCGTCGTTGATGTCCAGCGGGTCGGTGTAGACGAGCACACCGACGACGCCGTAGGGTGCCGCGTTGATGGCCTGGATGGGGCACAGGAAAACAATTCAGTGTTTGCATGTTTCAATCAGCTCAGTATGAAATGCATTTAAACCAGGAAACACATCAGTAGAACCATTATTCAACCACCACATGTGGCACAAGGATGGTTAGTACTGCTGCAGGTGTTTCTTACATAGTTAGAATATGGTGGGAAAAGTTCAATATCTCTCGTCAGTCATTGCTCAAAGTGAATCTTGTAGATATTTCAAAGCCTTTATTTGTTTTAACTTTGATGTTACAGCTCATGAAATCCCCCAAAAGTAATCTCCAAATGGTAGAGTGTTTCAAAAGGTCAACAAAGATCCATTTTAAAAAGGATTTATGGTGCAAAACTCTAAAAAGCATGTTCATGTTTATGTGTAATGAGTCTAGAATATCTATAATTTTCACTTTGAGCTGATGAAAAACATTTTTCCACAATATTCTAATTATATGAGATGCGCCTGTATGGCCAGGATGGGCGTGGCAATGTTTCTGTTTAAGGGTTAAACTTGAGGGGTTTTAAAACATACAGTATCACAGTTTATTTATATTATTTAATGAATCTAAATCCTTGCCTCTTTGCCATAAATGCCAATTTTGTTGTTGAGATGTTACTGACTAAACTGTTATTGGTCAGTGTTCACTCATCTGGGGATTATGTTGGGTAGAAAAAAACAACCTGTTGCTAATATAAGGTTAAAAAACAAAACTGTAGGTACATGTTGTACTTACACGGTGCAGATTAATGATTTCTGCAACTTGTGTAAAGAGCAACTGGGTCAATGATCATAATAAAAGATTGTAAAACTCTCTTTCAGCAGAACTATGTCACTCAGCTCGTGGTTATTTCCTGAGTGTCCTCATGGGGGCGTCGCTTCACATGCACAATCTCATTTTAAAATTGTGAAGGACGACTTGGCTTCGCTTTGTTGGACCATAAAATAATGAAGATGCTGCATGTTTGTCCTCCACACCCTTCACTGTCTCCATAAAAAAGTGGAATTAAAAGATTAGATGTGAGTATATTGACTGCACTCGCCAAAACGCTCAAAATGCAAACTGGCATAATAGTCGAGAAGTCAGGAGCTAAACAATGCGACTCACTTTAGCTCCCCTTCCTGCTCCTCCATATCTGGTGATGGCGATGGTTCCTCTGAGGTCCAGCGTCTGGTTCAGATGTTCGTAGTCGCTCGGTTTCCCCTGATTGGCGTAAACCAGTCGTCCCTGAAAACCAGCAGAAGGATCAACAATCAAACTATAACCCAGAGACCTGATGCCAAAACTGTGCGGCTTGATTACTTTATGACATTTAAATCGTGGCTCTGCTCCAATTTATGATGCTGGATGTGTCTTTATTTGATGCCTTATCACAGCCCCCTCGTTCATTTCAGCTTTATTACGGCCATTTTGGGCCTTAACAGATTGTCTGTTGCTGGTTTAGTAACTCAGTCTACAAAATAACTTGCAATGTTATCAGCTCTCGATAAGGCTTCAGCTTTAACGACGGTACATCTGCTAGGAAATAGATGATTGTGAGACCATTAAACCAGCAGCAGGAAAATCAAATCTGTTTTTTATCATTTGATTCTTTGTTTTATTTGCTGATTGTGTCCACATACTGTCATTTTTTTTAGCCTTGTTTTCCTTCAACATGAATCCTTTTCATACATTTCTATCACATCTGGGAGCGTTTCCAAGTTTGTCCAGATGCAGCTGCAGCACGTTTGTGGCCGTGATGTGTCGAATAAAGAAGTTTTGGAGGTTTGAGGTTTGGATAAACGCTGCATCTGGAGCTTTCTCAATGTTTCTGTCCCTCAAATTTTTAATTACATTTCCCTTTATTGTATAGACAGATGTAAACTAAAGCATTTTCCACTTTTTTTCCCTTTTTTTGTGCCACTTTATTCTTTAATGCAGAACATTTTCTGGCAGGTTGTTTGATGGAGACGTTATTGTTCCTTCAGGCTCCGAACATAAAAAATAAAATAATAAAAATAGTAATAACAATGCATTATGATCAGTGTTGGTTCTGACCACTGACACATTCCAGACTGTCATCATCTAAAAGAAATGTTTTTTTATTCGCACATATTGTATAGATAATAATAAAATGTTTTTTAATAAGAAAACAACAATGACATGATGTAAACAAACTGGGATAAAAACCTGAAAATGAATAAATATGTGGTTATTATGATCTTGACTGATGGTGGTTTAAAAAGATTAGTCAGTAAAAATAATGTTATCATGTTTTTTATGGTGTTTTTTTACGAGGACGTTTAGTCTTCAAGGTCCTGAGTGTGAGTTTGTCGTGTTTGTTTTTAAACCTTACACTGCATACACACTTTTGTTGTTCATCAATGACACGTTCCAGGCTGTGATTATTAAAAGAAATTAAAAAAAGATCACTTAGAACTTATTATATAGAAAATATTTCATTTTCTGTGGCCTTGTTTTTTCCATTAATGTCGACAAACTGACGTATGAAAGGTTAAAATCCTGAAAAAATTCTTCTCATCAGGACCAACAGTGGTTTAAAAAATGACCTGCTGGAAGTATAAAATAATAAAACATATAATATTTTAAAGGCAGTTTCTTGATGAGGACATTTTCGTCTTTAAGGTCCCCACAAGGAAAAATCTGACATAAAAAACAATAAGAAATCGTGTTGGTGATGATTACTGACACATCCCAGATTTATATATTATATTTATATTAAAAAAAGAAAAAGAAAAAGGTATTATTTCAACTGGTGTATGAAGTGTTGCTCTCTTCATGGAGTTGCTGACCTTTTCCACAAATGCGCTGCAGGTTTATGATGATATTTATGATGTGGTTTATTGTGTTTTTATGTGTTTGGGTTTATTTTTTTCCCTCTTTTATATCGAACTCCTCAGTGTGCTTTTGAATTGGATGAATAAAGTTATTTGAATTGATTTGAAAATAAATGAACATTTGGTAAATATTTATCAGGATTGATGTAAAAAAGAAGTACAAAAGAAATAAGTCATAAAATAATATTAATATATTCTGTAGCTGTTGTAAATTGATGCTTGAGGATTAAATTAGTTCTTCAAGTCCCTGCGAGGGTCGAACCCACGCCTCGCTCTGTTCCAATGAGCTCACATTCACGGTGAGCAACAGACAAAATGTTCCTTATCAGAAGATCCAAGAGGTTTAGGAATGGGGCTTCAAAGGTTAGAGCAGTAAAACACGATCATTTTGTTTGTCACCGAGACAGCAAATGTGACCATCATGTGATTTTTTTATAGTTTCTGCAATTACTTCTCAGAAATGATAAATCCTTTAAGCCCGTATCCCATAAACCTGGAGACAGATCGTTGCACAGACCTGCAATAAAGTGTTTTTTGTGATGCTATATTGCCGTGTACGTATAAAGTTATATGGGTGTTTTTATCATTTGTGATGTTTTTCTTCCATCGTGCACTAAATGGAAAGACTCTGGTTGGTTAGCAAAGATAAAGAAGCTACTAGATACAGAGTGAATCAACACTTTTCTGACTTTTCTGTTTGACGACTAACATATTTACCAACTAAATGTAGTGTTCAGGATTCAGAGCGGTGCAGGTTTCTACCTTCACGTTTCCTGGAGGCGAGTATGCGGCGTACGGTTGGACCACGTCGGGATCCTTCTGGTCGTCGGTGTAAGCTTTCTCCTTCTCTCTGATGGAGTGCAGCACGGCGGCTTCGGCGTTCACTGAAATTAACAACCCACAGTTCTGCTGGTAAATACACGAATCTCTCTGGGTCACCGGCGGCTCAGTCAACAGCTCAACTCACCTACAGTGACCTTATTGGGTTTGTTGGCATTGGGGAAGGACAGGTACACGTCGTACTCCTCTCTCCAGGCGTCGTCCAGACCGTAGCCAGGGTCCTGCCATCTCTTCAGCATCACCTGCACTGTCTTCTCATCTCCAGCTGTGGTGGCCATGTGGGGCATATCGGTCAGCTCGCTGTGGAGAAGAGCAGGATGAAGGAGAGTTTGATTCAGTCATGTGGAGGCGATTGTCTAAAATCCACAGCAGTGCTTGAGAACGGCACAAGCTTTCACGACCATCTGCTTTTTAAGAAACTCTACAAATATCTATGAAATGATTCCTGTTAGCCTTGGAAGAAGTGCTTCAGTTAAGTTAGACTGAGATGCTTCAATGTGAACAAACTGAGTATCTCGGCTCTCACTTTGAAAACTGAAGTTAAATTTATTCTTCTCACATTCGTAACAAATAAAAAGCATCTAAACTTGATCATTTATCAGCTTACCGCAGGTTTTCCTGAATATGGACGGTGTCCACCTCAGACAAGAACTTCTCGATGAAGCTTTCATCCACATCCTTCGTCACGTTCTGCATCCAGGACGGCGCCGAGCTGCCGCTGCTGATACCATAGTGACCGATTAGGATGCCTACGGCCAGTACGACGGCGCTGCACAGAATCCCAATCAGAGCCTTTTTGATCATTCTTATCCCTAAAACCAGCTCCTCTTTAAGCCTGAACCTTCAGCCTGACAGAGATCAGGAGCTTCTTGGGCCTGTTTATAAATCCAGAGATATGCAAATGAAAACTGCTGCATCTGATTCCCAAACGCAGCACCAGTGCATCTGCTGAAGTTAACTCCCCCACGACCAAGTCATTGTAAAGTTTACTCATTAATGTTTGTAGACAGGATGGACTTTATCCCTCTGAGCACGACGGTGAGGGCGCCCAACATCCATTTATTTTTAGCATTCACACAAATGTTTGTTGGAAACTTTGTCGTTTCTCCAGCAAACTTATGATCTGAAGTGATTTTCTGGTTTATAAAAGAACCGACATATTTAACGATTGCATGGATCCATTAAGCTGAATTTATGGCTAAAAGCTATTCTTCTGCCAGTTTAGGGATATATAATCACTTAAANCCCACAACAACCAGGAACCGTCGTTATTCAAAGCGGTGGCGCCCTCTAGTGGTGAAACATGTCACTGCGCACCATAACAACACGAGACTTCCTGTTTGTCTCCTCGCTTCCTTCTTAATTCAGTCAGTCTTGCTTTTGTGCATTTCTTTACAGCACCGTGCATGACCCAGTGACTCTGCAGAACCTGTTTCTGCTGAACTCTTCATGTTTTCTCTGTTGTGCAGGTTTGAGCTGCAGACCTGCAGCAGACGAGCTGAAATCAAGACTCTCACCTGGAATTTAGCGTCCTGCCACCTGAGCTGCAGGTGATACACTTTAAATGATGTGCCCAGCTCAGTCTGCTGTCCTCTGGTTTCTCCCAGCATGCAATTCCTCCTCCACCAGTTTCACTTTCACTTCTGACTGACGGACGCTGAAGCAGAAGACGACGAGGTAACTTTAACATTTTACAGAACAAATATTTCACACAGTTGATTCATATTAAGAATGTGAGACAACAGATGATTTAACTCATCGGTTTTGGTGATGTATGAGTCCTGCTGTTGTGAATCGTGAGAATGAATGAATGTTTGAAATCGAAAGCGTTGCATTTCCTCGGTCATGTTCCTGCACTGTCATGTCCATAAAGCGTGTCTGCATGGCAGAAATTTGATTAACTGTCAAGTTAGCTGTAAAATATTTACAGTGGAACACTGCCAGAGGTTAGAATGAGGTTTGTGAGGAGGGGATCCTTATCCAGTGAGATCAGGTCACTGACTTTACTGCTGACAGTAGAAATAAAAACCATTTCCTCAGAAGAAATTATTCCACTGTAGAAATCTTTGCTGCAGCTCAGCCTGTAGAAAATGATTTAAGGTACTGAGGCTACACGAGTGACCACTCAGGAGTTTCATATTATTGAGCTGACTGTCAGTGAAGTCCTCTGCTGTGCCATGTGTGTAAACTGCACATTAATGTGGAGATCATATTGATCTTGCTGCAATGTGATGCTGCAGCTGTTGAAGGAAGTCAAAGACAAAAAGGCGACACTGGATTTGTTTGTTCAGCGTGAGAGAGAATCTGGATGAGCTGGTGAAACAGACTGACACCCCTGAACCTCTGAACAGTACAATTACTGCTAAACCTAAATGTGTTTTTATATTTCAGGTGAGAGGATTTCCTGTTTTCACCGTCACCATGTTGGCTCCTCTCCTGCTGCTGCTCTTGGTCCCCGTCCCCTCACTTGGGGCTCAGCTCCCGAATCAGAACCAAGCCAAAGAGCCTCCCATAGCCACCAACGGGCAGCCCTTCCCCTGGGACCGCATGAGGCTTCCCAAAACCGTCTCNTTGATATGAAAAACAAAACTCTCTTTTTCTTGCATGTGTGTTTTGGATTTATTCAGACTTTCTTTGTCACTTGGACCCATCCTAACCTGATCCTGTCACGCTCTCAGCCTCCATCGCCTGCAGCCACTCTGTTCTGTGTATTTGTGTGTTTTACTGCAGCGGCGGATGCAGGTTCTCTGCAGCCTGAACAGAGCTTCAGCAGCTGCAGTTCATCCGGATCATCAAGCCCGCTTCAAATGCTGAGCTCTGCCAGAACAGACTCTCTCATGCAGTCAGTCACCTTCCATCCATTATCGGTCCTTCTGCTGTTCAGTCAGCAGTTCTGCTTTGATTAACTCTGATTAACTGTTTCCTCTGCGACTGCAGCTCCACGGATGATTCAGATCCAGCTTCTGAACCTGCTGCAGCTCTGTAGATGCCCTGATGGTTCCCCATCCAGCCTATCTGAGCTCTATAGCTCCCATTTTCTTGACATGTTAAATAAACACCCTGTTCAACTCTAAATGTCGGTTTTCTGGCCTCTTCAGTTGGATCCACAGCTGTAGCCATGATGGTACCTCTTCCAAGTTTTATTTTACTGAATTAAAAAAGGTTTCACTCTAATAATAATAATATATCCATGAAACCAGATGGTCACATTTCAAGACACTCTTTTCCATTTTAT
Source organism: Stegastes partitus (assembly GCF_000690725.1). NCBI lineage: Eukaryota > Metazoa > Chordata > Actinopteri > Pomacentridae > Stegastes > Stegastes partitus. The sequence goes on along the minus strand of NW_007578048.1, from coordinate 470,300 downwards.
CTTTGCAATGTCTACCGTAATGTCTGGACTATGAGACAAGCTTTGAACACTGCAGCTTAAACAATGATGCGGCTAATTTATGGATTTTTACGATTTTTTTTTTGCCTTGAAAAGTGACGCTGAGAGCGACAACAACAGAGAGACTGAGGAAGTGACGAAGTGATTCTGAGGCTGTTCAGCTCCTGAAGACACTGAAGAAGACGACTTTAGTGGTTTTAGTGCAGGAGGAAGATGAAGATAGCGATCAGTGACTTTTCCTGGTAGCTGCTGGAGTTTTATTTCCTTAACCAGCCGTGTTACAGGAAGTGTTCCAACGTGGACACCTGCAGCTGATAGACAAGTACGGCCTGTATATGTACAAGACTGGTTTTCTTTTTAAACTGAGTGGGTGCGGCTTATATTCAGGTGCCTCAATAGTCTGAAAATTACGGTAATTATCAGACATTATCTTGCCATCTCCTGCCCCCTCATTCTTACTCTCACCCCGACCAGTGGAGGCAGATGGCCGCCTTCACTGAACCTTTGAGGTTTTTATTTTTACTCCCCGTTAAAGGTTTTTTCTTTTTTTTTTGGTTCCTTCCCACCACTTCTTGCTCACAGAGAATCCATAAGGCAGCTTTGCTTCTGCCACGATATGACACATGTCGTGAATTGGTGCTATATTAATAAAAAAATAATAATTGAATTGAATATATTTCAATTTCATTTGCAGTTTTTTTTTTTATTATCATGTGTGATGTTTCAGTTTCATGTACCGTATTTCATTACCATGTGTAAAATTACTTTTTTACTTCAGTATCATATCCAACATTACTTCCTACTTTTTTTTTATTCCAGTCTTATTTTAGCCTACTGATGCGTATATCCACACATTTTCAGTAATGATTCGTCTCATTGCTTTTCTATCAGGGACTGCATGACCCAGGGGAGACTACCCTTTAAAAGATCTCACGTTTGTTTTATTATAGTAAAAGCTGTGGGCTGGTATGGTTTAATTTTGCTCTAGATTTCTAAATTTGTTCACATCAGTTCCTGAGGTGGGCGTCTCTCCCTGGTTTCCTCTACATATTCACAATGGGACAGTTGACTGTCTATTAATTTGCAGTAAATTCTTGTGTGTTCAGTTTAATTTTGATTATATTAATTCATCTTAGAAAGTTCTGTAAATGTATTGATGTGAGGGGGGAACAGAAAACAACCAGGAACCAGAATTATTCAAAGCGGTGGCGCCCTCTAGTGGTGAAACATGTCACTGCGCACCACAACAACACGGAACTTCCTGTTTCTTTCCTCGCTTCCTTCTTAATTCACTCAGTCTTGCTTTTGTGCATTTTTCTCCAGCACCGTGCATGACCCAGTGACTCTGCAGAACCTGTTGCTGCTGAACTCTTCATGTTTTCTCTGTTGTGCAGGTTTGAGCTGCAGACCTGCAGCAGACGAGCTGAAATCAAGACTGTCACCTGGAATTTAGCGTCCTGCCACCTGAGCTGCAGGTGACACACTTTAAATGATGTGTCCAGCTCAGTGTGCTGTCCTCTGGTTTCTCCCAGCATGCAATTCCTCCTCCATCAGTTTCACTTTCACTTCTGACTGACTGAAGCTGCGCGCAGAAGACGACGAGGTAACTTTAACATTTTACAGAACAAATATTTCACACAGTTGATTCAGATTAAGAATGTGAGATAACAGATGATTTAGCTCCTCGGTTTTGGTGATGTATGAGTCCTGCTGATTGTGAATCGTGAGAATGAATGAATGGATCTTTGTGTGAAGTCGAAAGCGTTGCATTTCCTCGGCTGTTTGCATGAAGCGTGTCTGCATGGCAGAAGTTTGATTAACTGTCAAGTTAGCTGTAAAATATTTACAGTGGAACACTGCCAGAGGTTAGAATGGGGTTTGTGAGGAGGGGATCCTTATCCAGTGAGATCAGGTCACTGACTAGACTACGGACAGTAGAAATAAAAACCATTTCCTCAGTAGGAAGTAGTTCCAGTTAAAACTTTACACGCTGTCATCTGTTCATTGTCCGGCTCTGTTACTGCAAAGAGATGCTGCGGGTTTGTACGAGTCATTTTCAAACTAAAACAAACTAAATTGGTGAGTCAGAATTCTCAGATTATGTCAAACTATCTACACCAGGGCTCTCAAACTCACCCTACCTGGGTGGAGGTCTGGGTGAAGCTGGGCCGCATCAAGTATTCCACAAAAATGTACAACTGATCAATCTTTATGAATAATAATTCAGAACATGAACGGTTCTTCAGAACATGGGCTTCCCTGACCTACTCCTTGCTGCCAGAGTCCTGGCAGCGTTTCTTCTATCACAGCTGAGCCACATTTGGTTTGAGAGAGAAAGCAGTCGAGACCCCCAACGCTGGGGTCGCACTCACTATAAACTTTGATATCAAGTAGGGAGGCCACAAAATATCGTCCCGCTGGCCGCGAGTTTGAGACCCCTGATCTACATCAGTAGGTGACTGGTTTTGGTTTCCACGGCCCATTCGTACTTCATTCTGTTCTCAATAAATCAAACGGTGTATATCAACGATTTAAGTCAAACTTTTTTGAGCAGTCTATAGACAGTCACCACCGTGGAACATCATGAGCACTCTCATTTTTGATTTAATTGTGCTTTTTAACATTCCTACGAAAGCTAAAAATGAAAGTAGGCTGTATGTAATGCTTAAGTGATGTGATCAGTTCATGTTTGCAGTCATGCCACTAATCCATTACAACTCTTCGTTTCCTGAAACTTAACATGTACAGCTGTGGTGGAGCTGAGTTCAACCTGAGCTCAGCCTCATTATTCCACTGTAGAAATCTTTGCTGCAGCTCAGCCTGTAGAAAAGGATTTAAGGTACTGAGGCTACACGAGTGACCACTCAGGAGTTCATATTATTGAGCTGACTGTGAGTGAAGTCCTCTGCTGTGCCATGTGTGTGAACTGCTCATTAATGTGGAGATCATATTGATCTTGGTGCAGTGTGACGCTGCAGCTGTTGAAGAAAGTCAAAGACAAAAAGGCGACACTGGATTTGTTTGTTCAGCGTGAGAGAATCTGGATGAGCTGGTGAAACAGACTGATACCCCTGAACCTCTGGACACTACAATTAATCCATCCATTATCTCTACACCTTAATCCTCACTGGGGTCACGGGGGGCTGGAGCCTATCCCGGCTGGATCAAACCCTGGACAGGTCGACTATAATTACTGCTAAACTTAAATGTGTTTTTTATATTTCAGGTGGGAGGATTTCCTGTTTTCACCGTCACCATGTTGGTTCCTCTCCTGCTGCTGCTCTTGGTCTCCGTTCCTCCCTCACTTGGAGCACAGCTCCCGAATCAGAACCAAGCCAAAGAGGCTCCCATAGCCACCAACGGGCAGCCCTTCCCCTGGGATCGCATGAGGCTTCCCAAAACCGTCTCGCCCCTCCACTACGACCTGAACCTCCACCCCAACCTGACCTCCCTGGACTTCAGCGGCGTTGTTCGCATTGAGCTGGACGTCCATGAAGACACCAGCACCGTGATCCTCCACTCCAAGCATTTACAGATATCCGGCGCGCTGCTGCTGGCGCCCGAAGGAGTGAAGCCCCTTCAGGTCCTGGAGTATCCTCGCTTCCATCAGCTGGCCCTGCTGTCAGACTCGGTGCTGACCAAAGGCAGGAAGTACGAAGTTCAGCTGGGGTTCGCTGCCAACTTGTCGGACAGCTTCCATGGTTTCTACAAGAGCAGCTACCGCACCAGCAGCGGGGAAGTCCGGTAAGAACATCAGACTTCTACGCTTTTTAAATGTATGTATTTTACCATCATTTAGGTAAATGCAGTAAATCAGTGACACGATTTGTGGCCTTTTCCAGCTACATTTGATCAGATATCACAAGATTCAGGCTGAAGTGCTGTTTCTGTTTAATCTGTGTTTGTCTGGCAAACACAGATTGTGGAATTAAATAAGATCTTTCAGAATAATAACTTAGGTGTGAACAGAGAATACAAAATCAATAACTAATAACAACTATTCTCTTTTTTGCAACAGAAAGTAAGACATTGATGGGAAAAGTAGTCCTAAAGGGGTCGTATTATGCAAAATACAGCTTTGAATAGTTTTTATTAAACATAATTATGTGTCCCAGTGTGTCTAGGGGACCCTCAAAATATGAGAAAATGCTCTATTCTTGTCTTTCTAGGGACATATGAGAGACTATATTAACTTGGTATAACATGGGACCTTTCATTTGCAATTAGCAGTACCACTGGTAAAAGTTAATAAGACAAGAAAAGTTACATTTGTAGCAATATCAGCAGATTTATTACCATTAAACTGATGCTTCAATAAGCTAAATATAGCAGCTTTAATTCACTTTTATTCATGGTTCAAATCCATTCTCAGGGTTCTGGCATCGACGCAGTTTGAAGCCACTTTTGCTCGTGGAG
>NW_007578048.1:455491-465856 GCF_000690725.1 Stegastes partitus | reverse complement strand
AGGGGGGGAGGGGAAAACATATGGAGAGCAGCAATAAACCAGAATAATAAATATGAAGGAAGTATTTTGGGGGTCGGTGAGGCCAGCGGCTGCAGGTCAGAGACGTGAAGCTCTGGATCCAGAGACGTCTGCAGAGAGAACAAGCACAGGACCTGAGGAAACACAGAGTCAGTGACATGTGATGGTGGTTCTAACTGTATGGAGGAGAGGAGATGAGATGAGATGAGATGAGAGGAGATGAGAGGAGAGGAGATGAAAGGAGAGGAGCTCAGTACATCATTAGAATCCCCCGGCAGTCTCCTGCTATAGCAGCATAACTTAGGGACAGTTCAGGTGATCCTGAGCAGCTCTATTTATAAGCTTTATCAAAGAGGAACGTTTTAAGCCTAATCTTAAAAGTAGAGAGGGTGTCTGCCTCATGGACCCAAACTGGGAGCTGATTTCATGAGAGAGGAGCTGATAACTGTGTACTTCTGGAAACTCTGGGAACCACCAGTAGACCTGCAGCCTGAGAGCGACGGGCTCTGTTAGGATGATCCGGTACAATAAGGTATTTAAGGTCAAATGGAGCTGGTCAGTGAGAGTTTTATAAGTTAAAAGCAGGATTTTAAATTAATAATAACAACTGATCAGATTGATATATCGCTTTTCTAGACACTCAGAGTCGCTTTACACTGTCAATCATTCACACACATTCATCCTGGTGGTGGGAGCTACGATTGTAGCCACAGCTGCCCTGGGGCAGACTGACAGAGGCCTGGCTGCCATTCTGCCCCTCCGACCACCATTCATACGCATTCACACCAGGCAAGGTGGTGAAGTGAATTGCCCAAGGACACAACAGCCATGACACAGGTTACAGGGCGGAACTGCACTACCGACCTTCTGATCATTAACCGACCAGCTCTACCACCGGAGCCACAGCCGGCCTAAAATGATAAATATGATTTCAACCAATTTAGTTCATTTGTGGCCTTTTCCAGCTGCGTTTGATCAGATATCACAAGATTCAGGCTGAAGTGCTGTTTGTCAGACAAATAGTAACTTCCAGCATTGCTTAGATGCCAACAGAGAATACAAAATCAACAACTAATAACAACTAATAATCTGTTTTTTGTAACAGAAAGCAAGAAGTTGATGGAAAAGTAGTCCTAAAGGGGTCGTATTATGCAAAATACAGCTTTGAATAGTTTTTATTAAACATAATTATGTGTCCCAGTGTGTCTAGAGGCCCACAAAATATGAGAAACTGCTCTATTCTTGTCTTTCTAGGGACATGTGAGACATATAATAACTTGGTAAAACATGAGACCTTTCATTTGCAATTAGCAGTACCGCTAGTAAAAGTTAATAAGACAAGAAAAGTTTCATTTGCAGCAATATCAGCAGATTTATTACCATTAAACTGATGCTTCAATAAGCTAAATATAGCAGCTTTAATTCACTTTTATTCATGGTTCTAATCCATTCTCAGGGTCCTGGCATCGACGCAGTTTGAAGCCACTTTTGCTCGTGGAGCCTTCCCCTGTTTCGATGAACCCGCCTTCAAAGCCAACTTCACCATACGGATCATACGGGAGCCACGACACATAGCCATCTCCAACATGCCCAAGGTGTCAGCTCACTTTAAGTTCACATGATTTCAGATAACAATCACCTGCCTTCACATAGACTGTCAGAATTAAATGACAGAAATGAGTTTTATTTTTTAAAGTTCTTACCTTTCTTCTCTCCGATTCTTCTACCACACACTTGCATTTCTCAGGTTAAAACGGTGGAGTTACCGGGCGGTTTGCTCGAGGATCACTTTGACACAACCGTGAAAATGAGCACTTACTTGGTGGCCTACGTTGTTTCTGACTTCCTGTCTGTGAGCAAAACCACCCAGCACGGCGTCAAGGTGAGAACTAGAAGTATTTTTAACTATTTTTTGCATTTTCCAGAATCTGAACATTTAAAACAGTCATTTAACATCCATGAATTAATTAACACAGCATAACATGTCTCTTTACTGTTTTTTTTTCTAACTGTATTTTCCATCAGATATCCATTTATACTGTCCCTGAGAAGATCGACCAGACGGCCTTTGCATTGGATGCTGCTGTCAAGCTGCTGGACTTCTACGACGACTATTTTGATATTCCTTACCCGCTTCCCAAACAGGGTCAGTGGAAATACATGGTAGTGACACATGATTAAAATGGACTAGCAGTGGCTTCAGTACGTAGTATCTAAAAAGTAAGTTTGCTGCTTTGACTCCAAAAGTTTTATTTTGTATTGAACGTATTTTCACTGGACTCGATACCACCAGATGCTACAGGAGGGTAGAATAAGTACAACAGTGTGTAAAAGTCACAGGTCTGCAATATGTATGAAAACTGATGACTATAGAAAGTATGAGCAGATGTTTCGGAGGAGAAGTTGGACCAGGAGAAGTCATGAATGCACCATGTTTAGTTGTGATCATGTGCTGGATGTTGCTCCCTGCAGACCTGGCTGCTATCCCTGACTTCCAGTCGGGTGCGATGGAGAACTGGGGTCTGACCACCTACAGAGAGACCGGCCTCCTCTTCGACCCCGACAAGTCCTCCGCCTCCGACAAACTGGCCATTGCTAAGGTCATTGCCCACGAGCTGGCACACCAGGTTAGCACAGTTCATCATTCTGTGTAAAGCTGGTGGAGTTAGAAAAGAAAAAATGCTTCAGTTTTAAGGGCAGGATGATTGATGTTGCAGGTAAAGTAGAAGACAGTAGATTTGTTCTTGTCAGTATAACAGGAATGAAGCATTTCTATGTTAAATAGAGTTTTTCTGTGTTTTCAGTGGTTTGGCAACCTGGTGACGATGGAGTGGTGGAATGACTTGTGGCTCAACGAGGGTTTCGCCAAGTTCATGGAGTATGTTTCCCTCCACATCACCTACCCAGAGCTGCAAGTGGTGAGAGCTGAGCACAGAGAGCTGAGAGTTAACGTATCTTAGAACATATACAGGGCAGTCTATCCTGCTTTCAGAAAGATTTCCTGCACATACCTCAATCAACTCTCCAGCAGCATTTTTTCCTATAAGACAACAAAGACTCACATAAAAACAACTCTTTCCATCCTCTCTGTAACCCAGGATGACTTCTTCTTGGGGAAATGTTTCGAGGCGATGGATGTGGACTCCCTCAGCTCCTCTCACCCAGTTTCCACCCCCGTGGAAAACCCCACACAGATCCAGGAGATGTTTGACGACGTGTCATATGACAAGGTGAGCCTCATGCTAAAGGAACCACCTGATGTAGATACACTGACTGTAAAGAGGATATTAGAACTGTACCAACAATTATCTGTATGTTTCGTTATTCTCAAAGCTTAACTTAACTTTATCAACTTTTTAGGGAGCTTGTATTCTGAATATGCTGCGGGACTTTCTCACTCCTGAGGCCTTTGAGATCGGCATCATCCGATACCTCAAACGTTACAGCTACCAAAACACTGTGAACAGCCACCTGTGGGAGAGTCTGACCAATGTGAGTCATGTGTGTGTTTATGACTTTGGATAAGAGATTGAGAGTTAAAGAAATGTTTATGTCAAATTCAATGAGAGATTTGTCATTTGGCTTAAAGCTCAGTCGAAGAACAGTCAGTGGTTTGAGAAGCAAAATATAATTAAGTTGTGTAACTAATGGTTTGACGAGGATACAGATGCCAACAGTGTGCCTGTTGAATTATCATTTGATTTTATCTCAGTAGCCGACTGTATTATAAGATTCTAAAAAGCTGTGTTGTTGAAAGTTTTTCAGCTTGCCATACAGTTTTTTGTACTCATGTAACCCTAAAGTAGCAGTAAAATTTGTATTTCTATTTATCATTTAAACCCTGGTGTGTTTGAGAAAGCATGCTGAATGTGTCCATTGTTTTTCCTCTTTTAATTCTCTGCTAAATGTTGTGCTTCTCCCCATCAGCTCTGCGACTCAGATGATCTGGTCGAAGGCCGAATAAAACACAGAGAATACTGCTCCAAACACAAACTCCAGTCTGAAGCTTCTGTAAGTTTTCATGCTTGGTATTTAACCAAATACAGACTGATTCTACCAATTACAATAAAGAGCTCTTGTTTAGTGTGTCCTATAGCCTCTTCGCACTGCGAATGGTCTGCAAACTAACAAAGCCTAAATTCTACACCAAAGGAAGTTATTCTCGTCAGCAAGCCTGATCAATCAGTACTCTCAGATCCACACCACAAGGTGGCAGTGCCACAAATCACACAAGTCATTGTTTATGCTGCTAAATAATTGATCTGGGATGTGTGTGTGCATACACAGAAGTGGCACTCTGGTGATGAGCTGGACGTGAAAGCCATCATGGACACCTGGACGCTGCAGGAAGGCTTCCCGCTGGTCACCGTGGAGGTCAGAGGTCGGGAGGTCAGGCTCAGTCAGGAGAGATACCTGAAGACGGACGATCCGTCGCTCACTGAAGGGTAACACATTGGATTAAGAGTGTTATGGCAGAATACACAAGTCTGGAGTCTGAGTTATGGCAGAAGTTCACCTTCCTGCATTTGAAGTTTATTTTAAAAGCATTCTTTACATAACAGCCAGACGCTGACAAAGGAAAGAACATTCAGATGCTGCACAAACTGTAGCAGCTGAAATGCATTAATCAGTCAGTTTAATGGAAAACTGTTACATCATTTTACATGAATGAAAGTTCAACTTTATTTTTCAGAATTTTTCTTATTTTCCATAATTGTGTAGCTGTTGTTTTTCTCTTTGTTTGATCTTTGTTTTGTGTGGATAGATTCCTGTGGCAGATCCCACTGACCTACATGACCAGCGCCTCCAGCACCATCCGCCGCTTCCTGCTCAAGACAAAGACTGGTGAGTGATTTACTCCACTTAGATGAGGCTGTTTTCTTTAAATTGCTATACTTACCTGCTTTATCCACGTGCACATCCACACGTCCCCTTTACTCATCTTAACTCTTCCTTCCCATGCAGATGTGCTGTACCTGCCGGAGGAGGTGGACTGGGTCAAGTTCAACGTGGACATGAGCGGCTACTACATGGTCCACTATGCAGGCGAAGGCTGGAACTCCATCATCAAGCTGCTGCAGCACAACCACACAGCTCTGAGCAGCAACGACCGCGCCAGCCTCATCCAGAACGTCTTCCAGCTGGTCAGGTCGGTTTGAAGATTTATATAATAACATCTGCTGTTAGTCCGGCGTCACATAATGTCTGGCTTTGGTGAAGCAATCTGATGCTCACAGTTGCCATAAAGAAGATTTAACTAAATACCAACTTTGTGGTAAAAAAGGGAAGCTTGTGTGTGTTCAGATGGTAAATTCAGTGTTGTTGTCTCTATACTCTTGGTTCTGAAGTGAGATTTGATATCCTTCAGTTAGCTAATATCTACTTAACATGTCAGCCTCAAATAAAAAATTGCTTGATGCTGATTTGAAGCCCGACTTGTGTCTGGCAGCGTGGGGAAGGTGAGGCTGGACACGGCTCTGGAGCTGTCGCTGTACCTGTCCAGAGAGACGGCGGTCATGGCCGTGACTCAGGGCCTCGGAGAGCTCGTACCGCTCTACAAACTGATGGAGAAGAGAGACATGGCAGCGTTGGAGAACCAGATGAAGGTTTAAAAAAAATGCAACTGATTATATAATACTATATGTCCTATAATTTTATTCCCAGGGTCTATAAGCGGCCATTTCATGTCATCAGCAGCACATGCAAAAGCCTGGAGTGGTTTCCTGCTTACATTCAAGCCGTAGCACAACTCAGAAGTTGTCAGCTTTCACATGATGCCTAAAACAAAATAATTATGTGAAGCCACAAAGGCAGCCATCTTGGCACTGCTGGAAATTGGCATGAGTGAGAAACAGGTAGCGAAAAAACTGAACATCTCCAAGACAAACGTTCATTACATAAAGAAAAAACAGGTCCAACATGGTGCTACCACATTGCTAGCTGGTCGTGGCAGTAAAAACGTCTCTCTACCCCACAAGATGACCGTGGGCACTGTTGAGAAATGTGACTTGTTCAGCAAGGACAGTTGGAAACCGACTTCTTGAAGCTGGTCTGAAAGCCCGGTTACCCTTTGCTGGGGATCATAAGAAGTGGACTGTTGATGATTGGGCTAAGGTTCTCTTCATTGATGAATCCAATTTTAAGCTGATGCCAACTCCAGCAAACTTACTGGTTCGTAGGAAGCCTGGAGAAACCTACAAACCAGACTATCTTGCCCCTACAGTAAAACATAGGATTGTTTAAGTTTGGGTGGAACAGGGCAAACACAACTGTGTGAAGGGCAATCATCAAACACTAAATGAAGAACTACAAGCCCAAAAACAAAGCACATTAGTTTAAATTTGTGCAACAGGAATGGGCTGCTGTGACAACAGAACCATGTCAGAAGCTGGTGGAGAGCAGCCAAGGTGCATGGCTGCAGTCATCAAAACGATGGTCATGCAAGCAAGTACTAACTCCTGTGTGCATCATGTGACTAAAACAGACAGAAAAGAAAACATGGAATGCCTGAAAGCATTGTTTTTGGCAGTACCATAGCTATTGATGTAAGAGCTTCAGTGATTTTGGATTTATCAAGAAAACCATGGAACATGTGTAGATATCAGCTCTTAAATTAAACTCTTATGAGATGTTTTTGTTTTTATCATTATATTTGTCCAAACAAATGTACCTTTAGTTGTACCAGGCATTAAGGTGAACAAGTAATTGAAGAAAACAAGGCTGGTCTGATAAATTTTTCCATGACTGTATGTCCAGTAAGTCTAACTGACAACTCCTGTCAGCAGTAACTTATACAGCGGCTGCTTGTGTCTCTCAGGACTACATTGTCAATCTGTTCCGGGACCTGATTGACCGGCAGGAGTGGACCGACTCTGGTTCAGTGACCGAGCGAGTGTTGAGGAGTTATATGCTGCTGTTCGCCTGCGTCAGGAACCACGCTCCCTGTGTGAACAAAGCCACGCAGCTCTTCAACCANGACTTGTGTCTGGCAGCGTGGGGAAGGTGAGGCTGGACACGGCTCTGGAGCTGTCGCTGTACCTGTCCAGAGAGACGGCGGTCATGGCCGTGACTCAGGGCCTCAGAGAGCTGGTACCGCTCTACAAACTGATGGAGAAGAGAGACATGGCAGCGCTGGAGAACCAGATGAAGGTTAGCGAAGGCAGCATTCATGTCTCCAAACGGACAGAATTCTAGTAAATATTTAATACCAGTCCGCCTCGATGTTAAAACCTTTAAACTATCAATAGATGTTTGTGTTGTCACGCTGCTTTAAAGGGTTTTGGGACAGTCTAAATCCAAACTTTCAGTTAAAACATACCATTAAAACAAGATAGTTAAATGGAATTAAACTGCACTTCTATGTTTACAGAAATTAGAAAAATTAAGATCATGAAAACATACCAGACGTGTGTTTAAGTAATTTGAATCCATGTTTAGTTTGCCTCCATGTTTGATGGTGTGCAGTCATCTCCTTCCCTTCCATGACTGGTGCCTTTCTTGGAACATTACTGCCACCTGTGGGTCACTGACATAGTGTGACACTAGTTATGTATTATGTTGTGCATGCTTGTGCACAAAACAAGCAGAACCCACTCGGGACCAAAGGGAACAAACAGAAGTCCAAATCTCCTCTGGGAACCTTGTGCATATGACATCTTACCCTTTTGATTCACAGTTTCTTAAATAAGTACTGAGAAATTCTGAACAGCAATAACCAAAACAAGTTAACAGATTCCAAAACCAGGTCCTAAAACTGCTTGTTAGGTGTAACCCACAGCAAACAAGTCACAAATAGCTTCAGTTTAAAGTGATAAAAAAAAATGAAAATGAGCATTATTATATCTAACTACAACTGACAAGAATTCGTGGTGAAATGAAACTTTAATTTCTACTAAAACAGCTAATTTATGGCAAAGTTGCAACCAACATATGTCCAGTAAGTCTAACTGACAACTCCTGTCAGCAGTAACTTACACAGCGGCTGCTTGTGTCTCTCAGGGCTACATAGTGGATTTGTTCCGGGGCCTGATTGACCGGCAGGAGTGGGCCGACTCTGGTTCTGTGTCCGAGCGAGTTCTGAGGAGTTATCTGCTGCTGTTCGCCTGCGTCAGGAACCACGCTCCCTGTGTGAACAAAGCCACGCGGCTCTTCAACCAGTGGAAGGAGTCCGACGGCGACATGAGGTCAGAGGCCTCAGCACCACGACAGAGTTCTGGTTCCAGTATTTACAAGCACGTGATGTGTGTGAAGTTCAAACATTTTCAGATTGTCTCTTTTTCTAGCCTCCCTGTCGACATCACAATGGCTGTGTTCATGATGGGAGTTCGGACACCAGAAGGATTTGACTTCCTGTTTGAGAAGTACCGACACTCCATGCAGATGTCTTTCAGGAGCCGCCTGAAGAGTGCCATGGCTTGGAGCCCACAGACGGACAAACTCCAGTGGTGTGTAGAGGATGGAACCTGGGACACATTCACAAATCCTAGTTAAAGAAAACAGAATGTAACTGTCTCTTTGCTGATCTCTTCCTGTGTGCAGGTTGATGGAGCAGAGCCTCCACGGCGAGGTGATGAAGACTCAGGACCTCCCAGACGTGATTGTCTCCATCAGCAAGAACCCACACGGCTACAAACTGGCCTGGGACTTCCTCCGAGCCCACTGGCACACCTTGATCAAGAAGTCAGTTGGTGTCACTTTTCCTCTTACTTTGATGCTCCACAAGCATCATTTATTCTTAAAAACGCCTCTATTATCAGCCTGACGTGCTACAAACAAGCATGTCATGGTGATGTATAGTGTAGTTTTGTACCTGCATGATATTTTTAAAGAGACAGGAGTGATCTTTTCACCTTGTTAACATGTTAATGAGGTGTTTTTCTATGTACTGGAACACATATGAGTAAAATAAGCATTAAACACTACACTACAGTATTTCGACCTTGAAACTACAGAAAAATGTAAAAAATGTGGATGCCAGAATTAAAGGTGTCAGCGTTGAGGTTCTCTGCCCTCAGCAAGGACGCCTCTTGGCAACTTCTATCATGACTCAGCACATTTTCAGTCTTCTTCTGACCGTGACACTGATTTGCAGGTGCCTCGGCCCACATTACCACTACAGGGAGCATTACTGCGACACTGAGCAGCACTACTGCACAGATCCTTACAGCAGCTGAACCGTTTAGCTTCTGGGCCACACATGTAAAGCTTTGTAGGAAAAATACTTCAAGTGTTGCCGTGTTTTTAAACTGGACGTGAGAATGTAAACAGAGCTGAATATTGTGAACTTTGATTTGTGTCCGTGTTTGCTTTCATGCAACAGGTTTGACCTCGGGTCCAGCACGATATCATTCTTGGTGACTCAGGTGACCAACCAGTACTCGACCAGGGAGATGCTACATGAGGTACGTAAGACTCTGTGTGTCCACCTGGACTTCTATTACTTTCACTAGAAACTATGGTATGTTCATCTGCTCACAGCCACAAGAACCCTGCTTATAGGATCTTAACGATGTAGAGATATTTGTCCAATTAACAGAAAATGACAGAAAACCCTGTCTCACAGTCCACTGTATGATCATGATCAGTTTGTACGTTCTTGCTTAGATCTTACTGCAAAATACATAGAAAAGAACAGGATTCCTTTATATTCATTGCACAGTGTACAAAATAATAAAGCAGTAATCCTGTCAGTGGATTGAAGCCTCCCTCCTCTGCATGTTCTCAGGTACGAAGCTTCTTCGGCTCCCTGACCGAGGAGACGGGCTCTGAGATGAGGTGCATCCAGCAGGCCTACGAGACCATCGAGGATAACATCCGCTGGATGGACACCAACCTTCCTCTGCTGCAGGCCTGGCTGGACAAACGCACCCACAGAGTGTCTCATGAGGATTTATAACTGCAGGGAAAACAGAATGTCTGTCGTGGATGATTGTGCTGCTCCAGGCAGAAACAGAGGTGTGGTCCTGCATCACAAATGAGACGACCTGATGCTCGCTGACAACAATCAGACACGTCAAACACGCACCTTAATGTTAAAGGCAATGACAGATTTTGCATTTAGAATTATTTGGCATCCTTCCCAAATCCAAACATTAAAAAAAACATCATCACAAAAGTACCTTGCTTTGAAATAGATAGTAATACATGTAACTGAACATATTCCAAAACATGAAATACTCCAAATAAGTGCTTTTTCAGATCTGTAGAACTTTAGGCATTGTAAATGTCGTGAACAATAACCTGAAGGAATGCCTTAATGAACCCCCACATGGGAGAGGTTTAAAGATGTGACATGATCGGGCACATTGTGGGGTTTCCTGGTTGTTGTGATTCCAAAAAATACTTTGC
>NW_007578048.1:448469-449963 GCF_000690725.1 Stegastes partitus | reverse complement strand
CCACAAAGGCAGCCATCTTGGCACTGCTGGAAATTGGCATGAGTGAGAAACAGGTAGCGAAAAAACTGAACATCTCCAAGACAAACGTTCATTACATGAAGAAAAAACAGGTCCAACATGGTGCTACCACATTGCTAGCTGGTCGTGGCAGTAAAAACGTCTCTCTACCCCACAAGATGACCGTGCACTCATCCATTCCTGTGTCAGGAATCGTCGTCAGACCTCCAGGGACCTTAAAAAGAGTGGGCACTGTCGAGAAATGTGACTTGTTCAGCAAGGACAGTTGGAAACCGACTTCTTGAAGCTGGTCTGAAAGCCCGGTTACCGTTTGCTGGGGATCATAAGAAGTGGACTGTTGATGATTGGGCTAAGGTTCTCTTCATTGATGAATCCAATTTTCAGCTGATGCCAACTCCAGCCAACTTACTGGTTCGTAGGAAGCCTGGAGAAGCCTACAAACCAGACTATCTTGCCCCTACAGTAAAACATAGGATTGTTTAAGTTTGGGTGGAACACGGCAAACACAACTGTGTGAAGGGCAATCATCAAACACTAAATGAAGAACCATAAGCCCAAAAACAAAGCACATTAGTTTGAATTTGTGCAGCAGGAATGGGCTGCTGTGACAGCAGAACAATGTCAGAAGCTGGTGGAGAGCAGCCAAGATGCATGGCTGCAGTCATCAAAAACGATGGTCATGCAATCAAGTACTAACTCATGTGTGCATCATGTGACTAAAACAGACAGAAAAGAAAACATAGAATGCCTGAAAGCATTGTTTTTGGTAGTACCATAGCTATTGATGTAATAGCTTCAGTGATTTTGGATTTATCAAGAAAACCATGGAACATGTGGAGATATCAGCTCTTAAATTAAACTCTTATGAGCTGTTTTTGTTGTTATCATTATATTTGTCCAAACAATTGTACCTTTAGTTGTACCAGGCATTAAGATGAACAAGAAATTGAAGAAAACAAGGGTGGTCTGATAACTTTTTCCATGACTGTATGTCCAGTAAGTCTAACTGACAACTCCTGTCAGCAGTAACTTACACAGCGGCTGCTTGTGTCTCTCAGGACTACATTGTCAATCTGTTCCGGGACCTGATTGACCGGCAGGAGTGGACCGACTCTGGTTCAGTGACCGAGCGAGTGTTGAGGAGTTATATGCTGCTGTTCGCCTGCGTCAGGAACCACGCTCCCTGTGTGAACAAAGCCACGCAGCTCTTCAACCAGTGGAAGGAGTCCGACGGCGACATGAGGTCAGAGGCCTCAGCACCACGACAGAGTTCTGGTTCCAGTATTTACAAGCACTTGATGTGTGTGAAGTTCAAACATTTTCAGATTGTCTCTTTTTCTAGCCTCCCTGTCGACATCACAATGGCTGTGTTCATGATGGGAGTTCGGACACCAGAAGGATTTGACTTCCTGTTTGAGAAGTACCGACACTCGATGCAGATGTCTTTCAGGAGCCGCCTGAAGAGTGCCATGGCTT
>NW_007578048.1:442086-446098 GCF_000690725.1 Stegastes partitus | reverse complement strand
CTTGGTGACTGGGGTGACCAGCCAGTACTCTACCAGGGAGATGCTAGATGAGGTACGTAAGACTCTGTGTGTCCACCTGGACTTCCATTACTTTCACTAGAAACTATGGTATGTTAACCTACTCACCTGCTTATAGGGCTAGAATGCAAGAAGATCTTAAGGATGTACAGATATTTGTCCAATTAGCAGAAAATGACAAAAAAAAAAACCTCACCATAGTGTCCACTGTATGATCATTATCAGTTTGTACATTTGTGCACTGCAAAAAAATAGAATTCCTTATTACATGGATACATGTAATTGTTGGATCTTATGTCAACAAATGTGTGGATTGAAGCCTCCCTCCTCTGCATGTTCTCAGGTACGAAGCTTCTTCGGCTCCCTGACGGAGGAGACGGGCTCCGAGATGAGGTGCATCCAGCAGGCCTACGAGACCATCGAGGATAACATCCGATGGATGGACAAAAACCTTCCTCTGCTGCAGGCCTGGCTGGACAAACGCACCCACAGAGTGTCTCATGAGGATTTATAACTGCAGGGAAAACAGAATGTCTATCGTGGATGATTATGCTGCTCCAGGCAGAAACAGAGGTGTGGTCCTGCATCACAAATGAGACGACCTGATGCTCCATGACAACAATCAGACATGTCAAACACGCAGCTTAATGTTAAAGGCAATGACAGATTTTGCATTTAGAATTACTTGGCATCCTCCTCAAATTCAAACATTAAAAAAAACATTGTAAATATCCTCAGTCTGTGAAAAATATCCTGAAGGAAGTCTTTAATGAACCCCCACATGTGAGAGGTTTAAAGATGTGACATAATCGGGCACATTGTGGGGTTTCCTGGTTGTTGTGATTCTGAAAACTTAAAAAATATTTAGCTCATTCTTTGGAATGACCAGCAAGAGGAGAAGAGAGGAATTATTTCCCAATGAAAACACTCAGAGCAGAACAGTCGATGTGATAGATGAATATATTTCTGCTCAGAGTTGTCTCTGAGTGTCTGTACATGTTTGTAGGTGTGTTTATGAAACTCTGTGTTTATGTGTGCAGTGAGGTTTTTTTTGTGTGTTAAATGTGTGAATTCTCTGTGAACTATGTTATGATTTATGCTGCGCCATCACTGTAGAAAGCAACAACATACAGACTGTACAGGGTTGTACAATCAGTAAATGAACTGTGCATCTGATAGAATTTGTAATTTTTAAATGTTTTGGTACCAGAGCTCTCCTCATCCAGCAAAACAAGAAAAACCCAGTGGGCTCTACAGCTGCTACACCTGACTTTATTCTCTAACACCAGCATGAAGCAGGAAGGAGTTACCCTCATGCACCTGTTGGATTTATACACAGTTAAAGTGTTGTTGAACCATATTTGACTTGAGTACGTGTTGAACCCAGCGTCATCCTGCTGCATCACTTCATCATTTTCCACTTTTTGATTGAGTTTCATTATTCATACATAACATAACAGAACATGGAGGGATGTCTGGAATGAGCTGCTCCACCTGCTGCCTCCACGACAGACAAGCGGAAGAAAATGGATGGATGGAAATTGATAATCTCACAAAAAAGATAAAGCACTACAAGAAACACGTTTCAAAAAGGGTTTGAATTATTCGACTCAGCGGTGTCTATTTTTATACCACTGTTATATCATTTGTTAATCCAGAAGGAGAGCAGTTCTTGGTTGAACTAAATATTAGACCAATAAAGTTAATTTGACCTCATTTGACTTGTATTCCTGTAACTTCATGTAACTATTAACTGTTAGTAATCAGCAATTAGTTTGTGGGTGGAACCTTTCTATCTTTTTACTCCTCTGATAAGCCGATCGATCGCTTTTCCAGTAAGAGAGTTTCAATTTAATGCTTTGTTGTGTCATTTCACAATTATTTTATTAGATTTTTCAATTATATACAAGCATGTTTTTATACACAGAATAAGACAACTGACCAAACAACTCACCTCCACTTGTCATTAAAGTACAGCTCTGTTTTGAAAAAAAAAAGCTCATAATGTTGTCTCAACCTGGCTTTGTGCCCTGTTGGCTTTTATGGAAAGCCTGTCTGGGAAATACGGTTGGTGTAAAACAATGGGCATTAAATTGTGGAAATTCCACAATAAATGCCTGGAATACCATTTAAACCTGATCAACAAGGCACTTGTGGAAACAATGGATGATGTGAAATTCACACAAATGTTTTTCTAAAACTGTATTGTTTCTCAAGCAAGCTGATGATTTGAAAAGTGATTTTCTGGTCATGAAAGAACCGACATATTTAACAACTGAATGGATTACATGGATCCATTAAACTGAATTTATGGCTGGACGCTATTCTTCTGCCAATTTAGGGATGTGTAATCACTGAAAACAAGCGAGCTTGGTGTGATGGAAACTGTTCTTTATTGCATTCATAGTTAATGAGTTTATTGACTTAAATCCAGCACAACAAACATGAATGCACATCACAGTTTTTAGCATGCAAATAAAAATACTGAACAAAGGGGTCACATTCTGATGTTTTCAGAATGAAAGACGGATTTTCTGTGACTATAAATAATGAATCTTGTGAATCTAACTTCAGCACAGCAGTGCCAC
The DNA here is from genome assembly GCF_000690725.1 of Stegastes partitus. Taxonomy (NCBI): domain Eukaryota; kingdom Metazoa; phylum Chordata; class Actinopteri; family Pomacentridae; genus Stegastes; species Stegastes partitus. The sequence continues at coordinate 443,492 of NW_007578048.1, read as the reverse complement.
AAAAACACAATCTCTGTTAAAGCTGGTGCACTCTATTAAATTTGCAGTGAATTCTTCTGTGTTCAGTTTAGGAAACTGCAGAAAAACCCACAACAACCAGGAACCGTCGTTATTCAAAGCGGTGGCGCCCTCTAGTGGTGAAACATGTCACTGCGCACCATAACAACACGAGACTTCCTGTTTGTCTCCTCGCTTCCTTCTTAGTTCAGTCAGTCTTGCTTTTGTGCATTTTTCTCCAGCACCGTGCATGACCCAGTGACTCTGCAGAACCTGTTGCTGCTGAACTCTTCATGTTTTCTCTGTTGTGCAGGTTTGAGCTGCAGACCTGCAGCAGACGAGCTGAAATCAAGACTGTCACCTGGAATCTAGCGTCCTGCCACCTCAGCTGCAGGTGATACACTTTAAATGATGTGCCCAACTCAGTGTGCTGTCCTCTGGTTTCTCCCAGCATGCAATTCCTCCTCCATCAGTTTCACTTTCACTTCTGACTGACGGGCGCTGAAGCAGAAGACGACGAGGTAACTTTAACATTTTACAGAACAAATATTCCACACAGTTGATTCATATTAAGAATGTGAGATAACGGATGATTTAACTCCTCGGTTTTGGTGATGTAGGAATCCTGCTGATTGTGAATCATGAGAATGAATGAATGGATCTTTGTTTGAAATCGAAAGCGTTGCATTTCCTCGGTCATGTTCCTGCACTGTCATGTCCATAAAGCGTGTCTGCATGGCAGTAATTTGATTAACTGTCAAGTTAGCTGTAAAATATTTACAGTGGAACACTGCCAGAGGTTAGAATGGGGTTTGTGAGGAGGGGATCCTTATCCAGTGAGATCAGGTCACTGACTTTACTGCTGACAGTAGAAATAAAAACCATTTCCTCAGTAGGAATTATTCCACAGTAGAAATCTTAGCCTGTAGAAAAGGATTTAAGGTACTGAGGCTACATGAGTGACCACTCAGGAGTTCATATTATTGAGCTGACTATCAGTAAGGTCCTCTGCTGTGCGATGTGTGTGAACTGCACATTAATGTGGAGATCATATTGATCTTGCTGCAATGTGACGCTGCAGCTGTTGAAGAAAGTCAAAGACAAAAAGGTGACACTGGATTTGTTTATTCAGCGTGAGAGAGAATCTGGATGAGTTGGTGAAACAGACTGACACCCCTGAACCTCTGAACACAATTACTGCTAAACTTCAATGTGTTTTTTATATTTCAGGTGGGAGGATTTCCTGTTTTCACCGTCACCATGTTGGCTCCTCTCCTGCTGCTGCTCTTGGTCCCCGTCCCCTCACTTGGGGCTCAGCTCCCGAATCAGAACCAAGCCAAAGAGCCTCCCATAGCCACCAACGGGCAGCCCTTCCCCTGGGACCGCATGAGGCTTCCCAAAACCGTCTC
>NW_007578048.1:438678-440236 GCF_000690725.1 Stegastes partitus | reverse complement strand
CGTGATCAACACTATCAGCAAGAACCCACACGGCTACAAACTGGCCTGGGACTTCCTCCGAGCCCACTGGCACACCTTGATCAAGAAGTCAGTTGGTCAATCACACACTCGGTGTCAATTTTCCTCTTATTTTGATGCTCCACAAAGCATAATTTGTTCTTAAAAACGCCTCTTAAAAACGTCAGGCTGAAGAAGGAGACCTTTCGGGCCTGGTTGGCTCGGGGGTCTCCTTAAGCAGCAGACAGGTATCGGTTGGCCAAAAGGGCTGCAGCTGCAGCTGCTGCGGTTGTGGAAGCTAAAACTCCGGTGTGGGAGGAGTTTGGGGAGGCTATGGAGAAGGACTTTTGGTTGGGGAGGAGAACTGCTGACCCACACTGAGGATCTTGTCGCGTGGTGGAAGGAGCACTTCAAGGAACTCCTGAACCCAGTAAACACGTCCTCTGCTGGGGGGACAGAGCCTGAAGACTCTGGGATTTCTACGTCCATATCTGTGGTAGAGGTTGCCGAGGTAGATGAGAAGCTCCTCGGTGGCAAAGCACCAGGTGTGATGCTAAAGGCTCTGAACATTGTCGGACTGTTGTGGCTGACATGTCTCTTCAGTGTCACATGGGCATCAGGCAGAGTACCTGTGGAGTGGCAGACCGGGGTGGTGGTTCCCATTTTCGAAAAGGGGGACCGGAGATGTAGATTTCAGAAAAGAGTGAGGGAGTTTAAGCATCTCGGGATCTTGTTCATGAGTGATGGGAAAATGGAGCGCGAGGTGGACAGGTGGCTTGGTGCGGTGTCAGTAGTAATGAGGGCGCTGTACCGGACCGTCGGGGTGACGAGAGAGCTGAGCCGCAAGGCGAAGCTCTCGGTTTACCAGTCCATCTATGTTCCAACCCTCACCTATGGTCACCAGCTTTGGATCGTGACCGAAAGAACAAGATCGCGGATACAAGCGGCCGAAATGAGCTTCCTCCTCAGCCTTAGAGATATGGTGAGGAGCTCAGACATCCGGAGGGAGCTCGGAGTAGAGCCGCTGCTCCTTCGTATCGAAAGAAACCAGTTGAGGTGGTTTGGACATCTGATTCAGATGCCTCTGGAGAGGCTTTCTCTAGAGGTTTTCCGAACATGTCCACCTGGGAAGAGATCCTGGGGCAGACCCAGATCCCGCTGGAGGGATTATATCTCTCGGCTGGCCTGGGAACATGTTGGGATCCCCCAGGAAGAACTGGAAAGCGTTGCGTGGGAGGGAAGTCTGGAATGACCTGCTCCACCTGCTGCCTCCGCGACCCGACCCCGGACAAGCAGAAGAAAATGGATGGATGGATGGATGGATGGATGGATGGATGGATGGAGGGATGGATGGATGGATGGATGGATGGATGGAGGGATGGATGGATGGATGGATGGATGGACTTAAAAATGTAAACAGAGTTGAATATTGTGAACTTATAATTGTGTCCGTGTTTGTTTTCATACAACAGGTTTGACCTCGGGTCCCACAGTATATCGAACTTGGTGACTGGGGTGACCAGCCAGTACTCTACCAGGGAGATGCTAGATGAGGTACGTA
>NW_007578048.1:425430-438338 GCF_000690725.1 Stegastes partitus | reverse complement strand
ATGTACTGGAACACATATGAGTAAAATAAGCATTAAACACTACACTACAGTATTTCGACCTTGAAACTACAGAAAAATGTAAAAAATGTGGATGCCAGAATTAAAGGTGTCAGCGTTGAGGTTCTCTGCCCTCAGCAAGGACGCCTCTTGGCAACTTCTATCATGACTCAGCACATTTTCAGTCTTCTTCTGACCGTGACACTGATTTGCAGGTGCCTCGGCCCACATTACCACTACAGGGAGCATTACTGCGACACTGAGCAGCACTACTGCACAGATCCTTACAGCAGCTGAACCGTTTAGCTTCTGGGCCACACATGTAAAGCTTTGTAGGAAAAATACTTCAAGTGTTGCCGTGTTTTTAAACTGGACGTGAGAATGTAAACAGAGCTGAATATTGTGAACTTTGAATTGTGTCCGTGTTTGTTTTCATGCAACAGGTTTGACCTCGGGTCCAGCACGATATCATTCTTGGTGACTCAGGTGACCAACCAGTACTCGACCAGGGAGATGCTACATGAGGTACGTAAGACTCTGTGTGTCCACCTGGACTTCTATTACTTTCACTAGAAACTATGGTATGTTCATCTGCTCACAGCCACAAGAACCCTGCTTATAGGATCTTAACGATGTAGAGATATTTGTCCAATTAACAGAAAATGACAGAAAACCCTGTCTCACAGTAGTGTCCACTGTATGATCATGATCAGTTTGTACGTTCTTGCTTAGATCTTACTGCAAAATACATAGAAAAGAACAGGATTCCTTTATATTCATTGCACAGTGTACAAAATAATAAAGCAGTAATCCTGTCAGTGGATTGAAGCCTCCCTCCTCTGCATGTTCTCAGGTACGAAGCTTCTTCGGCTCCCTGACCGAGGAGACGGGCTCCGAGATGAGGTGCATCCAGCAGGCCTACGAGACCATCGAGGATAACATCCGCTGGATGGACACCAACCTTCCTCTGCTGCAGGCCTGGCTGGACAAACGCACCCACAGAGTGTCTCATGAGGATTTATAACTGCAGGGAAAACAGAATGTCTGTCGTGGATGATTATGCTGCTCCAGGCAGAAACAGAGGTGTGGTCCTGCATCACAAATGAGACGACCTGATGCTCTATGACAACAATCAGACATGTCAAACACGCACCTTAATGTTAAAAGCATTGACAGATTTTGCATTTAGAATTACTTGGCATCCTCCCCAAATCCAAACATTAAAAAAAAAAAAAACCCCATCATCACAAAAAGTATCCTGCTTTGAAATAGATAGCAATACATGTAACTGAACATACTCCAAAACATGAAATACTCCAAATAAGTGCTTTTTCAGATCTATAGAACTTTAGGCATTGTAAATGTCGTGAAAAATAACCTGAAGGAATGAACCCCCACATGTGAGAGGTTTAAAGATGTGACATAATCGGGCACATTGTGAGGTTTCCTGGTTGTTGTGATTCCAAAAAATACTTTGCTTTTGTTTGTTTTTTCCAAAAAGTATTCTTTGGAATGACCAGCAAGAGGAGAAGAGAGGAATTATTTCCCAATGAAAGCACTCAGAGCAGAACAGTAGATGTGATAGATGAATATATTTCTGCTCAGAGTTGTCTCTGGGTGTCTGTATATGTTTGTAGGTGTGTTTGTGAAACTCTTTTTTTTCTTTTTTCGGCTACATGTGTGAATTCTCTGTGAAGTACGTTTCGATTTATGCTGCGCCATCACTGTAGAAAGCAACACAAAGCCTGTACAGGGTTGTACAATTAGTAAATGAACTGCGCATTTAATTGAATTTTACATTTTTAAATATTTTGGCACCAGAGCTCTCCTCAGCTAGCAAAACAAGAAAAGCCCAGTGGGATCTACAGCCGTTAGACCTGACTTCATTCTCTAATACCAGCATAAAGCAGGAAGGAGTTACTCTAATGCACCTGTTGGATTTATACACAGTTAAAGTGTTGTTGAACCATATTTGACTTGAACCCAGCGTCATCCTGCTGCATCACTTCATCATCACTGAGAACACAACCATGAATTCTGACACCACTGCTTTTGTTTAAACACGTTTAAACTTTATTGAAACTGACAATCTTGCCAACAGAAAACGCACTAAAGGACCCACGTTGTTACAAACAGTCTTTGGATTATTCGACTCAGCAGTGTCTATTTCTATACCACTGTTATATCATTTGTTCATCCAGAAGGAGAGCAGTTCTTGGTTGAACTAAATATTAGACCAATAAAGTTAATTTGACCTCATTTGACTTGTATTCCTGTAACTTCACGTAACTATTAACTGTTAGTAATCAGTGATTAGTTTGTGGGTGGAACCTTTCAATCGTTTTACTCCTCTGATAAGCCGATCGATCGATTTTCCAGTAAGAGAGTTTCAATGTAATGCTTTGTTGCGTCATTTTACAATTATTTTATTAGTTTTTTAAACTACAGACGTGCACGTTTTTATACACAGAATAAGATAACGGACCGAACAACTCAACTCCACTTCACTTGTCATTGAAAGTACAGCTCTGTTTGAAATCTGTCTCACTAATAATGTCGTCTCTTCTTGGTTTTAATGGAAAGCCCTGTTTGGTGTAAAACTGTGGGCATTGAATTCCTGGAGATTCCACAACAAATACCTGGAATACCATTTAAACCTGATCAATAACGAGACGGCGCTTGTGGAAACAATGGATGATGTAAAGGAAGCTGCTTACATTTCCTTACAGCCAATCCCACTAATTCATGCTGACCAAGCGTCTTGAGTCAAGTTTATTTTCCCACAATTTGGTGCCAATCACGGGGTTCAACCTCTGCCTGCTTCACTTTTATGATTTAAGACCGAAGGACAAAGTGCTTGAGCAGCTGCCTGACATAAAAAAATGGGAGGAAAGGAGTCACTTTACTTTGACTCTGATGCGAACGGTGAGATTTGAACCGAGTTAATGGGAAACAGGCCTCGTCTTCCTCCGCTGCTCTTGTTTCTACGGCAACTCTCAGTTCAAACCTTGCAGATGAAGGTAGCTGTGGCTTTAAATTGTCTAAAGCTGCCATAAATTCTTCCGATGGACCTTTAGCACAAACCAATAAAACACAATGTCCGACTGACAAAACACACAAACGCACACAAATTCATACATGGGGGCATATATTCATGCACATTAGTGTTGAAGTTAAGCACAGGCTTAAACACGCTGCTCATACAACTAAGAATACTGAATTTCTGCGTGTATTTCGGTGGCTGATAAACACGCTGGGCTTTGCACTCCCTCTCATGTATGTACACACTCATACGCCGCCCCCTCGTCAGCACACCCACAATAAAAACTGTACTCTGCTCCGGTGATTCTGCCCCAGTTACACACCTGAGAAGAGACGTCGCTGCACCGAAGGTAGGAGTCTGGAGTTGCGCCTTTTTTTTTTTTGTTGCTTCCAGTTTCTGAAAGTTTTTGTCAGTTACAGAAATCTGATGGAATTGAATTACACTATGCTTATTGTAATTTCCTAAACGTGACACATGAGGAGCTTTTTATTTGCTTTGACAGTATTTACAGACTCCCTCCCTGTTCCCATGTGCTCACTGATCATGAATTTTGACCTCACCTGCTCATGTGATTTGCTTGCTTTTGCTTAATAATCTATTCAGCCTGTAAAGAAAAGAACGGTAATTTTAGAATCATCTCATAGCGTGGACAGTGTTTTTCTTGCCTTGTTGGTGTAATTTCCTGTTTAGAGGTTTTGGGATCATTTACTTTAGCTCCCTTCTCTGTGTGTGTAACTTTGCATATTACAGTTACATATTAATATAACTGATCAAAACTTGTGATAAACTTTGCTCAAGCGCTTGCGGAGTCGTGGTTCAAGGGTGTGACTCAGTGTGCTGATTGTCTGATTGTCCACCTGATCCGTATCATTTTGTTTTGCAAAGTACAATCCATTAAAACCCAAGAAGGCTCCTCTTCTTTAGCTTTTTATTATTGCTTTTGTCAGGTAGACAGTAAGAGGTGAGATGATCAACACCAAATAGTACTTACGCAGCTTGTTAATAGTTTAAACGATTTCTGTTATACCCATGTTAATATCAGTGATAGTTTTTCTGTAGTGGAGACTTAAACTTACAGAATACAAAAAAATAAAATGTATTGGGTTGGTGCCGCAGGTGTAGTTTCTCTTTAGATTTTAATGAAACTGTATCATACATTTCATCTCCTGCTGTTTAAAAAATGAGCGTATAAGCCCAAGGCAGCACAACGTCATTATTTACTAAATTTAACACAAAATAAAAAATATATATCTGACAAAAAATTTCCAAAAAAAGACTCTTTCATGTCAAAGTGAAACCAGATTTCTGCAAAATAATGTCAATGACCTAAAAATAGAAAATGTAAAATAAGAGATTGCATAATTATTTACGACCTTTAACCCTTTATACGGCACTCCTTTAAATACTTGGAAAATTAAAATTTCAACCTTAGCGTGTAATTAAAGGATATTGCAAGATATTTTTACTTTTGTGGCTTAAAATTTTTATTTTTATTTTTTTAAATGTTGTAAATCAAGATTGATAAAGTTAAAAATAAATCAAACTGGAGTTCAAACCAGTGACAAAACGCCTGGAACATTTGTTCAGGGACATTTTTCATAAGGTAGTCATATTGGCAGTAATATAAAAACTAAATCAAAGTGCACGTGGTTCTTCAGCCTCACCGGGAGGCACAGGGTAGACACATCCAAGGAAGTTACCAAACATGGTCACTTGCACCATAAAGGGTTAAGGTGGTTCATCTAATTCAACGCAGGTGCAGTCAGTTGGTGCAAGAAAACACACAATTAGTGAAAATTATCTGAGTGACTGTGTCTGAATTGACTGTAGCGTAAAGACACCAGGTCCAGTCAGAGGTAAATCTGTTCTCTGGGCTCGAACTACACCAAGAAGGTAGAAGAATACACCCCAAACAGCTCAGGTATAGGGTTTCCAAGTCACTGAATAGCTCTTGGAATACAATTAAATCTGTCGTTAAGAAATAAAAGAGATATGACAGATGTATAAATCTGCCCAGAACCAGGCCAGTGATTGTGCAAGAAGGAGACTAGTGAAGGAGGCCACCAAGACACCTGGGACTCATCTGGAGGAGGTACAAGCTTCAGCGACTGAGATAGGAGAGACTGTTCTGTTGCCTCTTCTTCACCAATCAAAGCTTTATGTGAAGGTGTTGAAAAAGCTCATTAAATCTTAAGAGTCGACCAGAAGACATGTGGGAAGAAGGTTCTTTGGTCTGATGAAACATTAGTAGAGCTTTATGGCCATCATACTCTACACCGAACTTTGCACATCATCACAAACCCCACAGTGGAGCACGGTAGTGGCAACATCATTGTGTGGAACTGTTTCTGTGCAGCAGCCCTGAAAGGCTTCTAAAGGTAGAAGATAAAACCAATGCAGCAACGTTTAGAGAAATCCAACCTGATGCAGTCTGCAGGAGAAACATTGACTTTGGAGACAGCAAGGAGAAGGTTCTGGAGTCACCAAGTCAGAACCTAGACGTCAGTGTTGCAAAGTAGGGCAGGGCAAAGTCGCAGTGTCAAGATGTGCCAGGCTGATTAAGACCGATCCCAGCAGGCTGAGCACGGTGACGCTGTGTTATTGTGGCCAAAGGTCCGTCTAATGAATAGTGACCTAGTGGGGCTGGATACTTACACAATCATCTCATTACATCTAGTATTGTTAATTAACTGACCAGAAATAAAATGACAACACTTCCCAGATGGGAGAAGACTTCTTATCTGCACATCACCCACCTCACCGCTCTGATCTGAAACTCATCCATCAAGCCTGGTTTCTAAAATTCCTTTTCAGTCTTGATACTAATAACTCTGACCTTCTTGTAAACTCTTACCTCGACTGTGATTAACTAGTAGGTTTACGAGCATAGTGGAAAAATCCAACCATCAGGGCTTTACGTAATACCAACCAGACCGAAAGACTGTAAACCCAACGAGGTCACGGCGGGACAGAGTGATATGAGAGATCTGTCTCTGTGACGCTCTCATGTCTCCACACAGGAGAGAATCAAATATGGCCTCTGATGATTCTTTTATTTATCCATTTAATGAGTTCAATTATATTATATTATATGAATCCAGGATAAGGATAAAGATTTGTTTTAATTTTTAAGCTCTCAGCTTCACCTCAAAGAAAACTGCAGGATTTATTCACTGACAACATCACAGTTAAATGTTTCCCTTCTTGTCTTTCAGGTTCATCCTGTGGATCCACTTCCAGTTTGGTCCATCAAGAGTTTACCAACGCAGGCCTAAAGATGTCACTCAACTCTTTGCCCTTTTTAGAGTAAGACACATCTCTTTAAATCTAGAAGTTTCTAGTTATTGGTCCCTTTGGTTTTGCTGACATTAGTTTGACCCAACAGCTGGATGTAGGACTGAAGATGTTGTCTTTTCTTTTCCTTTGACTCTTGCTTCATTTGCACCAGGTAGTGAGATATGGCATCTTCACGTTTTGTTTTTATATATGGGCTATGTGTTGCAGATATAATACCATTTTCTGTGCTATAAAATCAAAGAAACAAATGTTTGAGGCCAGTTAGACCCCAGAGGAGTCTAAATTAGTGCCTCTTGTGAAGAAGCTTTATTAAAACTCAGCTTAATCAGAATTTCAAAGCGTACTAAGTGATGTCAGACGTACAAAACTAATCCCAAACACCTCTCCGTCTTTCCATCCTCCTCTCCTAGGATCTTCCTGGGCTTCATTGGCTTTGGCCTCTCCATCATGTTCTGCACCACCTTCTGCAGAGCTTGCAGCCGCCTAAGGGAGGAGCAGATAGAGGCGGAGGCAATGCGACGCGGCGAGCTCGAGTCGCACCAGCGCCCCGTTTATTTCATCCCCTTCCGGAGAGACAACAGTGAAGACGTTCAGCCACCTCCGCGGTACAGCACCGACGCCTACAGCGGGCCTCCGCCTTCATATAACGAGGTACTTCTGCCACAACACCACTCAAGTCTTTACTGAACCCACTTTGTCTTCAGCTCTGAGAACAAAGCAAACACCTCAGTATTTGTTTCTAATTTGTATCTCTGCTTTTATTCTTTCAGCTGGATTTTAAGCTGGACGATCTCCCTCCTGCCTACACAGAACAGGACCTCTCAGCGAACTCCACGGTATCGGTCATAATAGACAGACAGTCATCACAGTGAGGCAGCACCGTCACACTGGGCCTGTGTCGAGGTTGTGGACAGTCTTGATTATTGCACTGCATCATGGACTTGAGTGAGCAGTTTATAATGGTCTAAAGATTCCTTTTTATTGCGGTGCCGAATGTGATGATGGCACAAAGAGGACATGACAGCAGACTTAACGCTACAGCGCCGTAAAGTAAAACCATTTAAGACCCAAATTAGATTCTGCTCCCTCGTACGACGGTGGTTAAAATGGGACACGTGTGCATCATTAACTCGTGTTGAAACCACCACCGTGGAGGCTACGTGTTTGGTCTCCTTGGCTCATGTCTCTGAGATCTCACAAGCTTCACTTCTCTTTTTAATTTATTCAATTGTGAAGCCAAAATCTTGTCCTCTGACTTATTTCACATGACTCTTGACAGCATTGTGCAATTTAAACCAATTCCAGATAATGCACTTAAATTATTTTTATAAGCAGGACAGCACCTTGCCTGCACAGCGCCACGATAAGCTGGGTCTAACTCGGTGTTTACGGGTCTAATATACTTGACGTTTGGCACAAAATGACGCTTTTTTAAAACTCAAATGTTCACCAACAGCTTCTTTGCATATCTGCCTTCATCATCTGCTCAGCATGTCTGTCCACATGTGTACATTAATGCAACTCTTGATCCAAACGCTGCTTTAAAAGTATTTTCTTTCATCATAAAACCACGTTGAGGGTCACAGTATTTCTAATTTATGCTCCGGACCAACAGCTGCGGTAACTTTCAGAAAGAAGTCGTGGTTCAACTGAGCAGCAGCTTGTTTTCAGGTTGTCACGTAGGTTTTCTGTAATGTTTGATGCTCTTCTATGTTTTATTTTTGTTTTCTTGGCGACGCTGTACCAACCCACTGCTAAATGCTGGGGAAAGAAAGCAGTATTTAAAAGTCAGAACTGTGCTGTTTGAACACCCGTCTGTCGAACAGCTGCTTTTTTTTGTGAGACTTTTTATTGAACAGTGATTATATTTTAAATGAAGTGTGTAAATGAGCTAATTGCACAAAGTAATAGTTGTAATCTCAGGACAAAGTGTGGATATTTATGGTAGCTGGTCTACTTAAAGGTCTCTTAATAGAAAAAAAAAAACATATTTGTGTCACTCCAACAACAACAAGTCTGTAGTATCACCCACGAAGTAGAGTTAAATATAAGAATCTGTCTAAATCTGACGCCGCCTTTCTATGTAAATATAAGTTATACTTGATGATAATGTTGTCATATGTGAATATCATTTATGTTTTCCAAAAAAATATATAAAATAAATACAGTGCTGTAAGTCCAATTTGAAATATATTTTAACAAAGGTGGAATAAAAGTTGACATGTTTTTCAAAGGTGTGACTTTTACTGGTTTCAGATTGAGTCATGATCTTCCCGCTATGTGTGTTTTTTTTTCTTTTTAAACAGTAACAAGGCAGACAAACAGCTTGAAAGCTGACGTGACTTTTTGAACACAAAGACACTAAAAACTACTGTAAAGCCTCAAAAATGGATTTTGCACTTGCCGGCGTGATGGCGGTGGTGAAACGTTCGGGCCTTATCACGCCAGTTATTGCAACTGGACTTCCTTGTTCAGTAATCGGAGGTCAAAAGTCACATGTGGTGACAGTTGTTTTGCACGACGGCTCTAACGAAGTCAGATTTGTTACCCTCACACGCTTGTACTGTTTTTAAATGGCAGAACAGTGAGCTTTTTGGTTGCTATCTGGTTTATTTGTGGCCTTCAGTTTGAGGTTATTTTGAGCCCCACGCTCGCACCGAAAAGTTTGACGTATGACCGACGTATGGCACTCTGAGAGTCAGTGCAGGATTGCCTAATCTGTACTGGAGCTTATCTTGGATCTCAACTTGTTTGTGTGCACAGAGATAAATGTTACAGACTCCTGCCAGGTACTAAAACCAGACAGTGGAGTGTTATGGATCAGGGATTTCTCATGGGTAGAACTCTGTAGATTCTCCAAACTGTGGGAAATAAAATGTTTTTTTTGAATAAACTTTATTAATAAACCAACACGGCAGGACAGTATAACCTGTACTGCAACTGGAACGTTCCTGTCATGAGATATATTGATCACATTCTGTCTGCAATGTCCTGATAATAATAATAATAGATTTTATTTATAGGCGCCTTTCTAAGGATGTTTTGGAGATGTTGCTGAGGGAACGCATTACTGAACATTCCTCCATTAATCACAATGTTCCACGATAACAAAGGAAGAATGTTCTCAAACCAGCATTCAAAAACTGTTCTCTAGTTGTTATCAGATGACAGAATGTTGTTGTTGTTTTTTAATGTGATTTATTAGCGGTAGAACATTTTTGCCTTTTTTTTTTCTTGAGGGAACTAATTATAGAACGTTCTCAAAGGAAAGGGAAAGATGTGATGAAGACCTCAGAAGACCGACCTCGAGTTAAAAGATGTTCCTGTGACGCAATATTTGAATAAAGGTGAAACATTCAGGCTGCGATGATGTTTTTGGGGATGTTGTTGAGGGAACATATTATTGAACGTTCTTCAATAAACCATTCTCACAATGTTCCACGATAACAAAGATAACAAAGTGGGGAGTTCAGTTTGGAGAACGTTCCCAGCTAGAATTTTTTTTTGTTTTAAAAACATTCCAAGAAAGTTTGGAAAGTTCTAGTAATGTGTTACTTTAGTTCCCAGAATGTTGTTCTGAACATTTTCCAAAATGTTGCATTGAGAACGTCCTTCCTTTGTTCTCTTGTAACATCGTGAGAACGTTTTATAGGAGAACTTTCTCAACAGCAACATCCCAAAACATCAGAACGTTCCATCTTTGTTCATACGTCACATTACAGGAACGTTTTATATATTGTAATCTGAGGCCTTGAAAACATTTTTTGAATGTTGGTTCTTCATTCATGTAACATAATCTGACAACATTCTTTAAACTTCATCTAAACGCTAAAACATGTTTTCACTTTTAATCTCACAGGAGCAATACTTGAAATGATAAATATCCCCAAAACGTTGTTTGAACATTTGATTTTCTTTAAAACATTATTAGAACTTGTAGGTAATGTTAGCCGACATTGTGGGAACATGATCTGCTCGCTGGCTCGTTGCAAAATGTTCTAACAATGTCATCGCCGAGCATTTTTAGAACATCTTCAGTTCTTCTATCTTTAACAGGAACGTTCTGGGAACTAAAAGAAAACTTCTTGCTGAGAACATCAATGGACATGGGCTCAGAACCTTCATCCTTTCTCTGACGTTTCCTACTTGTTGAAAGCACAGAGAAGGAAGTCCACAATGACTGAGTGGCTGTGAGACAGGCTGACATGCAGCCACACATGGCCCGACACGTCGCCCAGCAGCTCACACACGTCCTGTAATCTGATATATGTCAAGGGAGCTTTAACACATCATTTTTCAGTGTTTTCCAGCGGCGTCATCTGCCGGCTTCTGTCAGTGAAATCCCTGCTATCGCTTACGCTGTCCGTGGAGGACACATGCATTCGCTGAAGATCCCAGAATATCCTCCTTCCTGTGCTCGTTTTACAACCAGGGAGGCATAAATGTCATGAAACAGATTCATGGCGCTAAATTCAGAGAAAGAATCAAGCGAGAAACTTTGACTATCACATCACATTAGTCCAGAGGAGACAACATGAACTTCTTGTCAGCTTCTGAAACCCAGTAAATGGAAAACACCTGCACGGCTACACAGTGACTCTTTTCCTCATACATGCAGCCACACATGCAGGATTTTGAGCGTGTGGTGGACTCGCTGCCAGGATATTCACAGGAATGTAGGCGCTGGGTTGTTGTTTTATGGTGGAAACCACACACTAGAGGGCAGTGTGAGTGTGGAGACGCGTGCTCGCTCGCTTCAGGCTCTTCTGACATCCACCAGCAAAAGCTGAATTTTCACTTGAAATTGAATTTCTTTGAAGCAGCAACAGCAGCAGGATGAAGGCACAAATGAGAACATCTTGACATGTCTGTGTGGCACCTCTCAGCCCAGAAAGCGTTCAGACCAATAAAACCAGAACCGTCTGCTGCTGCTCTACTGTTACACCGTGTCCTCTGCCTCACTTTTGTTTCTCGTCCCCCCTCCTCCATCTGCCTTCACTTCTTCCCACTCTGCTCCACTCTCTATCCTCCTCTCTATCCTTCTCTCTTATGATACACTGCCCTGTCTCTTGGGCCTTTACACCTCTCTATGGACGCTCATAAAACCATCCTCCCCCCTCAGTCCCCCTTTAGGACCCCCTGCAGACCGAGCCGGCACAAAGCTGCCTGTAATGGTCGAGTTTCTGCCCCGCAACAGACCGACTTTGAACTAACTTGGGGTTAATTTTATGCTTTAAACTGTCCAGAAGTAAGTTTAAATCCACACAACGTCTCACATTTATTATTATTGTTGCTCACATGATATTGTTTTTATCTCGTGTGTTATCTATGTAAGGTTTGTGTGACTATTTCTCTGTACTTTCCACCGATCTTTTCCAAACATACATAATCCTTTCCCTTCACTGCTGCCAGCATATAGGGCACATTTTGGCCTTTGTTTATCTCGATTCTTCATCTACGCGCTGCCAGAAATAGAAACGGTTTTCCCCCTCCACACGCTCTCACCCAGCCAGAGACTGTGTTTGTCCGATCGCCGCCGTCAGTTTGTTTTATTTGTGCTTTGTGTGCACAGGTGAGACATTTCTCTAATAAAAGCTTTATTGAAAGAGCGATTTTGCTGCCCTGAACATTTTGTACTTTTTGTTTCACGCCCACTGCAAAGATGATTTTTCAAGCTGCATATATTCAAAAGTAGTTTCCTCAAAGAGTCATTTGCTTGCTCGAAAGAATCCCCACTGAATTCACATATACTGTCATCTCAATGTTGAGTTGAACACCCGATTATTTTGAGTTATGCACGATTGCATAACTTGGAAAAACAGAAATGTCCTAGCTACTGTTTTTTCCCCTTTGCCCCCTCTGGTTCAGCAGAATATTTGTCACCTGAAATGCGATTGAAGCCGTTCTTCTGCTGCTTTGAGTAGCACT
Organism: Stegastes partitus; assembly: GCF_000690725.1. Taxonomy (NCBI): domain Eukaryota; kingdom Metazoa; phylum Chordata; class Actinopteri; family Pomacentridae; genus Stegastes; species Stegastes partitus. Next base: position 426,073 of record NW_007578048.1, on the reverse strand, counting down.
CGACCTCTCTACTTGCCTTTCTATTAATGACCCACATGTGGGCAGTTTAGGAGGTCGATCTGTCAACCAAACTACAAAGAAACCTACCCACTGCTGTTCAAAAAGTCCTGCTGGGAGACAGTCAAACAATCCAGCACAGCCAGAAACAAACACCGACGGGTTTAACTCAAACACAGGGTTTCAAAGTTTAATTTGGATCAACGATAGTTCTGGCGCTGAGTCTTCCCTGCGTGTTTGAGCACTGTAATGTCTGGCAGAGATCTGTGGGATCCTGGAATAGATTTAGAGGAAGAAAACCCCCCTGGAGGTCTGCACAGACACAGAGCCGAGGAGATAATAAAAAAAGGAATGGCCGGGATGTGGATGCGTCTGTGCATGTGAGCATGTCGGTCAGGCAGAAGAATGTCAGCGCCGGCGTGTAAGTCTGCTTTCTGATGAATGATGACTTGATCCTCCTCCGTCCTTTCATTCTCTTTATCTTAATTTACTCCCTGCCGCTCTGCGATATGAATACACTTTGGAGAGTCCCTGGCGTTGCTCCGTCCGATGACATCCTCAGCCAGTCTTCCTCTGTGCTGCTATCTTCGTCTGGAGGGTTGCGGCTCTTCATTAACGGGCTCTGCTCTGTCTGTGATGGTTCGCT
>NW_007578048.1:375228-419510 GCF_000690725.1 Stegastes partitus | reverse complement strand
ATCTATCTATCTATCTATCTATCTATCTATCTATCTTTATGTGCACTATGTAAACACATTAGCTAAAGACTGGCTCATTGTTAAAATAACCATCTTTCATAACGATATTTACGGATTTGCTGATTAGAGGCCCTTATTTCTGCGTTTTCGACAGTAAAATGAGAACAATGAGCTGCAGGCAGGAGACAGAGGAGGTTTTTCAGTCGGACAATGTCGCGTTTAACCTCCAAACACATTTAGCTGAGCTTCATTTAGTCCTAACGTGATAAAGCTTTGCTCCAGGGTGACAGCTGGCTGTGATGCGCCTATCCCTTTTTTTAAACATCAAAACTTCGAAAGCATCCAGGTTAGCCTCCTCTGCTGCGTTTGTTTGAATGTGCAGCAGAACCCTTGAGCTATACGACCCCACCAACCTGCTGAACTTACTGTGCTCTGAATTTTTGTGTGACACACGTTCACACACGCTCGGGGTGTGTGATAACCGACAAAAAGACAAACCAAACATCGGTTAAGCTCCTTAAATATTCAGGCAAAATCGTTGACTTTTATCTTTTAAAAATATGATGGTCAAATTAAAAAAACAACTTCTTTTTGTAGTATTTCTTTAAAGAATAGTCACAGTGATGATGTGTTTAAGCGCCCGAGGCAGGAAACCTGAACTATGACAGGTGATTAATGGGACAAACAACTCATTACTGCATCACCCATCAGCATCAAAACCATTTCATGCTCAAAACAGCAAAACAAAGCTGCAAAACCTGTTCATTTTTCTCTGCTGCTGATCGATCTTCTCTGTGAAACGCATCCCACCAGAACAACAGGCCGCAAACTACTGATTCTGTAACACATGCCTAACGTTTGCTGGGAAAGGACAGAGCAGCTTTACATCCACTTTACAAACAGTCACGATAAACGAGCTGCCAGCTGCATGTCAGAAAATGACTCTGGGATTGAGTCACATCTCAGCGGCGGTTCGAGCCGACATGTGATAAAGCGCAAAATCTTCGTACGATTGCAAAAGTCAGAAGGTAAATCAAGTGGACAGAGACATGTAGAGTATGTGGCATCTGCCTCTGTGTGACAGTGATACAGCCTGACTGTTGTTGTGTAACCAAAACCTCCTCAAACACAGACACACACTTGACCGGACACACGGATAATCCCTAAATTGTTAACACACAAAAAGTCTGACGTCCTTCGTGCACCAATGTGGGGTTAGTTTATACAAACTGAGAAATGTTTTGACAACAATTGGGTCCATTTCTGATAAATATGAAAGAAATATTAATTATTAGCTGAATAGTTGATGACGTGAGTTTTCACCGAATGCCACCATCACACCAATCATTTCACTTAAACACTTTATTTTTCTGTCGTTGTTTCTCTCCTATATAGAAATAAGAAGTTGAATAATAGCATGCTAGCTTCATCGTGAATTAAATACGTGGCAAATTGCAATAAAAGTGAGGAAACAAATACAACAACATGCGCTGGTCATATTTTCCTACTTTGTCCAAGAACTAGATTTAATACTCCTCAAAAACTCCTCACTGAATTCTCAGCAGCTTTCCAACTAAAGCATCATAACATGCTGGACATTCTATGAATTTAATGAAAAATAGTAAAATAGTCAATTAAAGACCACAAAGCTATGAACTAACCATGAACCCAAATGGAGTTTTAAATAAGATTAATTTAACCATTCAGCTGATAGAGGAACATGTGGCTGCCAAAACTCCAAAAGCAGAAAAAAATGTATATTTTAAGATCATCTTTAACTCCGACAAAGTTCAAAGCACAAAACTGAAACCTGCTATAAAAGGTAGGGAATAACAAAACATATATGTGAGTTTATTGTTTTTAGCTTGTGTTTGGACTGTGTTTTTATTTAGTGACTGGCAACTTTTCTTTTCTTTTTATCATCTAGGCTCATAGTAGAGTAGCTGAGGATCATCTACTGCCAAAATCTTCTCAAGACGTTCTCGAGGCCTCAGAAGACAGATGTTTTTTGTTAATAAAACGTTCCTGTAATGTGGCATTTTAACAAAGGTAGAACATTCTGCCGGCAGTGTTCTGAGGAATGTCGCTGCTGAGAACGTTCTTCTATAAAACAATTGAAGGATGTTCTCAGTGCAACATTCGGGAAACTGTTTAACGAACATTGCCTTCAAGAAGAACATTCTGGGAACTAAAATAACTTCAGACTGGAAGCTTTCTCAGAACGTTTTTACAGCAACAACAACAAATTCTGTCAACCACAATGAAAACATAAACCTTACAAACTGCATCAGCAACTGTGCAACATGTCTAGATTCTGTAAAACGCCCTCAGTCACACCTGAAGATTTCACATTTCATGATTTCCTCTCTGGGGACTTTTGGCGACGGTGGCCCCAGAAGCTAAAAGGTCACGAAGAAGAACATGTCGGTAACTCAGCTCCTGCAGCTGCTGTGTGTCCTGCTGACGTTTTCTTGTTGTTGCAGTTACTAGAGTGAAAAGATCACCAGTTGAGCATCAACGTGCGGGGCGACATGTGGAGGCCCCGCATGCCTGTAATCCATATGCACTCGCTGACTGTTCAGGAGTAAATCAAGTCGCAGGCCTTCGGGCGACACTGCCACATTGTGTAACGTCAAACCAGCGTGTATGTGCAACAGCTAAACACCTATCTCACACCTCTACCTGACTGTACAACTAACTGTACAGGGGAAGTAAACCAACATGTTTACATGCATCAGGGTTTCTTGTTGGGGATGAAAAAACCACACATTTGTTGCTCTTATAAATATGCATGTACACAAGGAGCTGTAGACAATGGCTGCTCACAAGAGATGCAGCACAGAGGGGGTGGGTGGGCACACACACATGTAAAAGCTTTCTTTCTTTTTTTATTCTCAACATGAGACGCAGACAATGAAAACTATGCTTTGGCTTCATGATTTTTAATGCATTCACTGAAAGCTGACAGAGGCACACAGTGTTTTCTCTGCAGCACCGCCTGTGTGTTTTCTTCTGGTTCTCTCAAGCCCAGAGTTGAAGCATGTTTTCTGTTGTGTTAGAAAACTAACAAAAACTCCTCAGAAAAGAGAAAAGTGAAGGAGAAAACTATTTACTAAAGCATGTGCCGCGTCGCTGCCATGTGCGTCAACGCAGTATTTCTGCCTCCACCACAGAAGGGGGTGTGTCGCTCTCTTTCTCTCTCCGGTTGTGATGGAGGGCTTACATAATTCAGCCCACCATCCAGTCGGTAGGTAGACCATCTCTCATCCAACCATCTCACTGGGCTGCCGCGCACGTGCATGTGAGTTAGGTGGGGTGAGAGTATTTGTCTCTCGCTCTCTGCCTCTCCACGCCCCCCGTCCCCCATCCCGGTGCTCCCATAGGCTCTGCGCAAAGGTAACAGAAAGACCGGGGGCTTTATAAACATCCACCGGGTTCGCTCTGCCTCGATGCTCGTTCCATTTCATCGTTTTTCTTTTCTTCTGTCTTGTTTTTTCCACCAGCACACACCAACATGCCCAGCAGATTTAAGAAGAACAGGCGTCGCTTGAGGAGGGCGGTAAGTGGTGGCAGGCGCGCTTTCTTCTTCATCCCACTCGGTGTTTATTCTCATCATACATCCAAAGTGTGCGTTTAAAATGCAAGTGGTTGTTTTAACTCCGTGCGTCTCTTCCCTCCTTTTTCCTCCAAAAAAACCCCCAATCTTGGCTTTTCGTTAACTGAACCATAACTAAAATTTTAAAAAAAAATGCTGCTGATATTGCCTGATGCAGAATACATGTTTGAGAATTAAGATCCTCAACGTGAGTTTAAATCCCCTGCACATCGATTTGAGTTTACTGAAATTCAATCCAACACTTATTTGACTCATTCTTACATTCTGCGTGTCTGCTGAGTGGAGAGGAACGCTCCACGATCCGTGCGTAAAATCTCGAAAATAATTATAAAATAATAAAATCCTAAACGAACTATGTTGAAATCACACAAATATTTTTTTTTATAGTAGCACTGCGTTTTGGATGCTTCTGGGATTATTATTAGATACAAGAGATGGAGAATTTGTTATCTTCTTGGCTTAACTCCTGTGCGCCATGCGCTCTCTCCGTGCGCTCTGGAGACTCCACGTTTACATATTTCCGTTGTTTGCTGTCGTGAAACGTGCCACCTTTTATTACATATACGAATATTTATTAAGCTTGCGACCAAAACATTCAGCACACGTGTAGTGCAGCTCAATGCAGCACAGTAATGAAACGCTGCTATGCTTCTTACATAATTCAATATATTGAAACATCATCGTCAATGTCAACATAATTGACATAAGTGACACCTTCCCCCTCCCCACGTTTCTTACGCAACTCGAAGAAATTTTTAACTTTTGAACATTCAGTGCCCGAAAAAGAAGGGGAGGGTGTGGCTGAGAGGGGAGGGGTGTACGAAGAGTGAGAAAGTAACACAGAAGCTCCAGTTTCTCAAAGGCCATGGGTTACTCCATCACCCAACGCTGCTCTCTGGGATTTCATTCCCAGTCATAATGATTCAACCTTTCAAATGTTGTTTAACTTTTAAAAAAACAAAACAAAGATCACCACTAAAGAAGGATGACTTGAAGCCTCAGTCCTCTTGCTCTGCCAAGACTTCTCAGTATGGACTTCTTGTGGCATTCCCCCACTAAACTCCCCCCCAGCTCCGTCTGTAAGCCTCTGGCTGACCGGCCAGCCTGTGCCTCTCAGCACCACAACTGTATTTGGTAATGTGTTGACTAGAGGAATGTCTTGCATTAGTTTTGCCAGATTGGAGTCTGCACAGTCTCCCTCATTCTCTCAGCGTCTGCCACTGACACTCAGATAAAAATGGCCCCCTGAAGTCATTCACGGCTCTGTGTTATCACCGCTTCTCTCAGCGATATCAGAGCCCGGGAAGAGAAAGGACACTTGAAGACGTCTCGCTGAGTGCACCTATTTGGCCACACATGCCTTTCCGTGTGTGTTCCATGCAGCCCGAGGAGCACAGAAAATGACTTGACATTGATTTGTTACTCTGTGGTCGTGAGGTTTGAGTTTTGACATATCAAGCTATTCATTTGCAAAGATGAGGGAGGGGTTGTTTTGACGGCAGCTAACTGGACATACGCTCCTACACACCCATGCTCTGCTGGCTTACAGCACTGGTCCAACACTGCGAATGCCTAACTGGCTGTCGGCCTAACAAAAGCATTTTCGGGGAGTGATTGTAACCTGATTATAACCTGATTATGATGTGATTAGGCCCACTGTCTGGCCCGCGGGGCGCCCATCAGTGCTGCTGACTCGCATGGTTTCCGTTCCCGCTTCACCAGACCTGTCAGGACCGCTCTGATTCAACTAATTAGCTCCCATTATCTAACTAGCTTTGTTGGGCCCACTCCCAGTTATACCCCTCCCTCCAGCAGTCTGCACTCCCTAAAACCTCCATTAAAGCCTGAGGGGGTTTTGTCCAGAGCTGAAAAACATTTTGGACCTGGCTGGGATGGCATGTCTGGTATTCCTGCTGAGAGAAGTGTGCTAGAATGAGCCACAGCCTGACAACAACATCAGTATCTGGACACAGTATAGGCCTCCGTAGCTTTCTCACCTCTTAAACTCACATTCGTCTCCATTTCTTTGCATTTTATCTTCATCCTCTGACATTTTCAACAACTTTTGGGGGCAACTATAACTTAAGTGTCACTTTATTCGTGTAAGTATCCTCATTTTTTTGCCCTTTCCCCCCAAGTTTTAAGGATCAGTCACTTGAGAGGGAGGATAAATTCAAGTTACAGTAAACTAGTGCCAGTTAATGTGTCGAGTCACAGCTGCATGATGAATGCATTCAAATAAACTGAAGTGGTTCCTCCCACTCAATGACAGAACCACAATCACTAACCCAGATGTTTTTGTGTCTTTCCACCTTTGCAGGCGGCCCACAGGAGATTCCTTGAAGAGCAGCATGCCGGCAACCCGCCGATCAAAGCCGGTCCCGGCATCGCAGTTCTTGCGCCCCCTGCAGCGACCCAAAAGAAAGCGGCTAAAACTCCAGCACCAGCCCCGCAAAAGATCCCAGAGGTCGTTCCTGTCGCTGTGCCCGTTGTGGAGACCCCTAAAGTAGAACCAAAACCAGTTGTGAAAGAACCTGTCGCAGAACCCGTCCCTGTTGCGGTACCGGCACCAGAACCTGAGCCTGTTTTGGTGGAACAGACTCCAGCAGTAGTTGAGATTGAAGTCCCAGCGCCCGTCATCGAAGAAGCACCCGTCATCGAAGAAGCACCAGTCGAAGAAGCACCAGTCGAAGAAGCACCAGTCGTCGAAGAAGCACCAGTCGTTGAAGAAGCACCAGTCGTCGAAGAAGCACCAGTCGTGGAGATTCCACCAGTGGAGCCTCCTGCAGTCGAAGCCGCTGTAGAACAGGAGGTCGAAGCCGTCATTCCCGAAACAGAACCAGTACCTGAGGTGAGAATCTTTTTTATTAAACCATCGTTAATGTTGAGTGCTGACTCAAATAGAGATTCTATCCTCAGTCATTGGAGCCTTATTGCGAAACACACAGATGCTTTGGTTCCTCTGTTAGCTTTAGGAGTCACCTCTGACCTTTTCTTACATCCCATCAAGCTGGTTTCTTCTCAACGACTGCTGTGTCGGGTTCAGCGTTTCACATTTTAAATTAGCTCGGCCGGGTTCCATATAGCCTCTGGTTTTCAGGGAAGAGACGGAGTTTGTCAGCGTGAGTTTGCGTTGGGACCAGTTTAGACGGCTTTAGGTCAAACTGTGTTTGCTGTGGCCTGCTCCTTATGGGAGAAGGGAGGCGGAATCGGTGTGAAGCAGAGGGAACAACATGTTCCATTTAGCTCAGAGGTGGAGAGCAGGGGAGAGATTGAAGGCTACATCAGTGGGAGACTTTCTCAGCATACATTATACATTACCACCTACATTTAAACGTCTCGCAGCACGTGCTTGTCTTTAAAGTCTTGCTTCTTTTGAACGCAGTAAGAGAGAATATATTGGAACGTAAGAGCTGTTTGCGTGTAATGGGATGAAGTTTTTGCTGTTGTTTTAGAAGAAAAGGTAGTTTAGATTTAATACGCTCTATCACACGTGTGCCGCTTTGGTAAAACATGCTGCCATCAGTGTTGGTTTTGTTGTGTCCTCTGTTTTGCACAAATTCTAAATCTATACACATGTTTACTTTACACAGAGCTTAGTTTATAATTTAAAAAAAGCAATTCACTAAATAATAACGCGGCCCAACGTTGTTTTTATCCTCCAAATCTGTAAATCCTGCGAGCTGAGCGACTGTGGTCACGTGAGCTTTGTGCCATGCAGCCGTCATGCGTACACGCTGGGAACAGAATGTTCTCTTTTGGCCAGTAAACTGCACATACATGTACAACCTGTGTGTCTGAACTCAGGGCACACACACACACACACTTGAGTCATGGTCTCGTTTCCCAATAACTGAGCCACGACCACATATGGAGCACGCTCTCACTTGTGTGTTAGCGCGCACGTGAGCTCAGGATGGCACCCGAGCCTTTTACGAGAGGAGATGCTATTAGCGCCGCGGTCAGCGCTCTCCGGTGTCTCTTGGGTCATCTCGTCCAGTTCACTTGTTTGTCACTTCCTTTGGAGGTTTGGCTCGTCACCTTTAACCCATAAGGCTTAGACTCTACCCGCGGAGCTACACGGGGTCCATAAGGAGGTTTCTATAGGAGATGGGCAGCCCGTCATTATGTAGTTGTACGCTGTGGCGGTATCCTCCCCCCTCTGTCCCTTCGCCTCCCTCCTCCTCCTCCTCCTCCCCTCTCCCACCCCACCCACCTCTCCTTTTCCTCCTCTCCTTCCTCTCTTTCTCTCGGCTCCTTCACTGCTTGCAGATGTGCCCGATTCAGCTCAGATGCACAGAAACTGAACACGCAGACACTCGTGAGGCTGAACACTCGTCCACGCTGACCGTAGCTGCAAACACATACTGTAGCAGTTTCTTTATATATATTCATATGTGGTGCAAGTCAGTTTTTACTTGATCTATTTATTAACTTTTTGAGAGACTTTGCAAGCTATTCCACTGAGCCTCATCGAAGCCTCCGTCCTGCACTTGACCCTGTGCGAGCCGCCGTTTGGTCACTTTGCTGGTAGATTGTAGAATCAGATCAGGCATAAATGGGGCTCGTGTTCAGCTGGCTTTGGGGCCAAAAAGAGGCCCCGCTGCTCCTGGATGTCGCCACGGAGGCTCAGGTGAGTATAAACCCGCCACTCAACCCACAGACCCGCTGAGTGTGTTTGGTTTTTGCGTGGCCTGGAGCGATGGTGGGTGCGGCTCCTGGTGAGGCTGAACATTTTGTACCCTTTTGCGTCCCCCCCCCCCCCCCCCCCCACCACGCTACTCCTACAGCCACTCCTCCTACTCCTGCCCCCCTTCTGTTCATTAACCCTCTTTCCCTTGTAAATTTGCTCTCCCTCGACACCCTTCCTTCCCTCCCACCACTTCCTCCTTGTCTCTTCTTCCTCACTCCTTCACTCTCTCCATCCTCCCCCAGCCCTCTCGTCCATTCCTGTCCTATGACAGCGCATGAAGGCCTCGTTGGCTTCTTGCGCCCACCACGTGCACTTGCTCATCTTCGCGTCGTCCTTTGTACCATTGGTTCTTTGCTGGGGGTGCTGGGAGGAGACAGTGTTGGGGGAAGGTGGAATATTTAGCTCCATGTTGGGAGGTGAAGGGGTGCCTGTTGAAGTGTGTATCTGTGCATGTGTGTAGCCGAGCCTTTGGTATTTGAGCGCTGAAGAATAGCTTAAGCAGACAGCTGTCACAACCTTTTTAAAGTCTGTGACAAATTTCCAGCGAAGGGATGTCTCGGGGTTCATTTGCTTTCAGTGGAAGCGCTAATTACAACGTGCCTCCGAATGATGGCGACGCACTTTTTCTTTTGTCAGATTTGACGTGACGGCCAGAGAAAGAGAGAAAATAGCACAAACAAAAAAAATGTGACTTGACACTTTTATGGACTTAGCTGGAAAAATGAGCAGCTTGTGGCAGAACACGTGAGGTTAGGACCCCTAACCCTCCTCCCCCCCCAGTGTCAGACCTTCGTCCACACATGCAGCCCTCCCCACATTTCCTGGCAACTTTTATAGGTTTGTTTTCTAAGACGCTATTGAGCATTGTTAGCCCAGCCGTTGACTTTTGCACAGAGAACTGGCAAAACACCCTCCTCTGTGTTTTACTGTTTGCTTGACATCACTTTGACAGCTTCTCTTTACAGTCCACAAAGCCCTTTTTATTTACTTTTCTTGGCATATCGTGATGGAAGACAGCATCATTTGGTAGTCGTCCTGAAAAAAAAACCTTCCAAAATGAGAATATGTGCGAGTGTTTGTGTGTGTGCGTTCATGTGTGACGATTTGAACACAGAGTTGAGTACACCGTGTCCTTTGGGTTAAACGATCTGTTTGGAAGGCAGCTGCCCCCAGATCAGATTCGATTTGTGCTGAATTTGCCTTTTCATTGGACTGGTGATGCTGGATCTGTATGCAGATCAGTTTGGTACACAGTGTTCTGGTGCTTGGACAAGCTGGAGGGGGGTGTGTACGCTGTGTGTATAGGAAGGCCTATAGCCCACCTCGCTCCCGCTTTCCTTCCCTCCTCCTCTCTCTCCCCTATACCATCCCTCCGAGGCCATAGCTGGAGTTTATATTTACCCTTCTCAACTATACGTGCATATTTGCCCACTTGGCCCTTTGTTCACAACTTGTTAAACTCCCAGAGGGCAGGGAGCCTCCCAGCAGCACCGCACAGAGGTGGAGGTGGAGGTGGAGGTGGAGGTGGTCAAGCAACGTGAGCATTTGTTTTGCTCCGTTTCGATGATTCTGGCCAACGAGTGAGTCTCAGAAGCAGCATGCAAGCAGCAGACTTGTCCTACATCGAAGCAGAACTGGCACAAGACAGCATAAATAATTTACTGTCGGACGATGAAGACTTACAATATTTATGCGGTGCCCCGTGCAAATGCCACTTTGGCTCAGCTCACTCGGCTGCACAGTGGGCGAAGCCAGCGGCCACTTAGGCTGCACGCTGCGCCAACGCTGGATTTGTGGTTAAATGTGGGGGACTTTCAACATCATCGGAGTGTTTTTGGAACCATTCTCAGGAAATTCAACACCTCTGGCAGTAATTGGAACAATACTGTAATCAAATACTTATTAAAAAAATGATCCTAAAGCAGTGCCAACAGCATGTCCTCACATTGTGGTGAATATGTAATGACTTGGTCAAAGGCGTGTCAGCAGCACAAAGGTTTGTCTTTATAACTGGCAGCATCATGAACAGATAATAAAAGATGCAATTAAAGATGTGGGAGTTTTACATTTGTGTGGGTTTTGTGGAGAAAGAAAGTGGTAGCAAGGACAGATTTAATGATGTATGTCTTCATCATACTGAGGCGCTGAGGAGAAGGCGTAACAAATAACCGCTGTTCATTTACTCGTACCACTGGTGATTGTTGTCCTTTCCGTTTCTGCACAACTGCAAGCAGTGTGCGCTTGTGCTGTTAGACTCTAAGTCCATATTTACGATGTGAAAACGTTCTAATTTCGGCGAACCTGCTCAGACTCTCGCTGCGGTTTCTCTGTGAAGTGCCTGCAGGCAGCTCCAGTTTGGCTAACAAACGGTTGTGCTGAAGATCATTTTGCTCTGGGCTCATTTTTCAGGCTGCCGTGTGCGCCCCTCCAAAGCTTGGCCTTTAAAAAGTCAGAAAACAAGCCTGCAGTGTAACATGAGGCAGGTATATTTAACCGCCTAAGAGGCTTGTTAGTGTGTGCCTTTATTAAACGAGATGACTTTTTACCAACTGTTTTATTAAATCCGTGCTCTGCCTTATAATTGTTTTGCCTATGTGCGAATTAACTCGTCTCCCTTTTTCCATCGTAGGTCATACCCCCCGCTGAGGTTCCAGTGGTTGTTCCTGCTGAGACGGAGGTAAAACAAACTTTTATGCACAGAAACCACCTTTACTGTGACTGAGCAGTATATATTTGAGGGCGTAGCTGACAGGTAGATTAGACAGGTGTGAATGACTGGAGCATAACTCAACACGACACAAGCTGCTTTTTGACAAGCTTGCACAACTTCAGGCCCCTTGAAGAGGCCCCATTTGCTGCAGAACAACATAGCTGAACCTTGAGGAGTCACTTGTCAAATTACAAGTTTCTCTGCAAACTTCTTTCGGTTTAAAAACAACGCTTTAAATAATTAACGCCACAAAACAACAGCTGTCCTGCTCCATTCACCTTTTTTGAATCAAATAAAGTGACGAAAAATCACTGGTCTCATTAATTAGTTGCCATTTGCTCTTTAAAAATGTACAACATTTTGTCTGTGTAATGCTTTTTCTTACACCAGAACTGTCCCGGAAATGACAGCATGCAGTAAAACAGAGCGACACAGAGTTTCCAGTCACGTTTTATAAGTTCATAGCTGCAGCAGCTGGACAGGAGACAATCCTTTCAATAGAAAAGCGCTGAAAAATTCCCGTGAGCTCGGCTTCACACTTCATGAATAACGCTGTGCCTCGAGTCTCTTTCTCTTATATAACACAGATCACAATCTGGTTCAGCTACTCGAAACGTTTACGTGAAAAAAACGACTAAGAATGAAGCTTTTCTTCATTAATCTGTGAGCTGCTCGGTGCAGAAAGGATTCCACTGATGTGTTTTACGCAGCAAGACAGAATAAAAAAGCAGAAAATTGCAGGTATTAAGAGTTTTTATGAGGCACTGTAATTAGCATGAAAGCGGCTATTAGGCAGCTAATCCACATCCTCATTTAAATATGATCATAAGACTGCTTGAAGCTTTGTGCTCCGCTTAAGAGGGAACACCCATCGCTTTCATTCTGTTATCCATCGTTTGATCACTTTATCCTGTCGTTCTGCTCTGAGCTGTGTTATTTGTCGCTCTCCAACAGATTCAGACAGTTGACACGACAGTTATACAGACAGAGACTGAACAGGTAAGAGTTTATGGTCTTATAATTATAAATGCAGATGTTTTGGTAATGCATGTTCAGTACGTGTGATTGTGTCGTGTGACATGTTGCCCAGGGAGAGAAAAAAACCTGACATTCAATAATCTTATGGGCAAGTTTTTCATCGTCCAGCTGCATGTTGCATGGTGTTCTTACCGTGTGCCGTGTCCATCTTGCATGTGCAGACGTTTGACGTGTGTGAGCCAGAGACTGAAGTGGAGGCTGAGGCCGTGGCAGAGGCTGAAGCCGTGGAGGCTGAGGCCGTGGCGGAGGAAGACACTGTGACCGAGGTGGAGGTGGTGATCCCAGAAGATATCGTCATACCGGAGCCTGAAATAGAAATAACCGAAGAACCGGCGGTGGAAGTGATCAGCAGCGAACCAGAGCCCGCTGAAGCCGAAGCCGATGCCGTTGCAGACGAGGTGGTTACAGAGACTGTCGCTGAATCAGTAGTGGAAGTAATCTCAGAGGTACCTGAGCCCGAACAAGTGACTGAAGCAGTCGTCAGTCCTGCAGCTCCAGCTGAGGAGGAGGAGGAGGAGGAGGGAGACGATGAAGGTGAAGTAGAAGTACTGGTTGAAGAAGATGCACCTGAAGTCCCTGCTGAGCCCGTTACGATGCCAGAGGTGCCACCTGATTAAAATATTCTCCTCTTCTTTCTCTTTGTGCAGAGTATTACGATGCATGTCCTGCTTCTATTGTGTGATCATTCATCGTTTGTGCACAGCATGTCCTGTTCAAGTGTGTTTATCAGTAGATGAGCAAGCAGGTGGACGAAGGTTAAACCTTCTCAGTGGATACATCAGATTTTCTTACATGTTGTCATTTGTGTCCTGTATGTGTTTTGTTTCCATCAGGATGCTCTGGTCCAGTCTGTGGAAGTCCCAGTGGTGAGTCTTCTTTCTTTCCCCCCATTAAAAAATCTAATTTTCCTACATGTTTCTCATTACTTTTGGATCATTAGTACATCAGTACCTGTTGTCTCACCAGGTGCCGGACACCATCCCCGAGGCTCTGGTAGAAGAGGCCGAACCCGTCGTCACTGAAACCAAAGAGGTAAAATCTAAAGTTGCAGTCAAATAGATCATCTGCACATCATAAAATCATGGTTATGCTGTCGCACAGTCTCATTTACTCACTTTAAAATCCTGAGTGCTTACGGCGTGGAACCCTTTCTGTCTCCTCCTGTCATCCAGGCTGTTGCTGACACGCTGGTTGATGACTTTGTCGTCACAGAATCTGTCTCAGCAGTCGAGGTTGCCATTGCTGAGTCTGCTGCAGCGATCGAGCAGGTGAGAACTGCAGTTGTTGTTAGATTTGGCATTTCATTGACACGGGCTGCAAGGTGGCTCAGTGGATAGCACTCCCGGGATCTTCCTGCGTGGAGTCTCCATGTTCTCCCCATGCAGCGTGGGTTCTCTCCGGGTTCTCCAGCTTCCTCCCACAGTCCAGAAACCATTCAGTAACACTTTCTTCCAGCTGAAACAGATCTGAGCTGTAAATAAATCAAGTGGTGACTCAGGGCCTGTGGCCACCAGGTGGCAGAGTGCTACAGCAAAAGCAGGGCAGCAGTATCACTGTATAAGTAATCCACTGTCAGAACATCCATCCATCATCTCTACACCTTCATCCTCACCAGGGTCATGGGGGGCTGGAGTCTATCCCAGCTGACTCAGGGTGAAGGCAGGTTCACCTGGACAGGTAACCAGTCTATCACAGGGCTACACTTAGAGACAGACAACCAAGCACACTCACATTCACACCTACGGACAATTTACAATCACCAATTAACCTCAGCATGTTTCTGGACTGTGGGAGGAAGCCGGAGAACCCGGAGAGAACCCACGCTGCACGGGGAGAACATGGAGACTCCACGCAGAAAGATCCCAGGTGTTCTCACCGGGACGCTCTAGCTGCGAGGTGCTAACGATGCTAACCACCGAGCCACCTTACAGCCCAAACTATCAAACCAGGGTCATTTTATTTAATTAAATCAGTTTAATCAGTTGTGTGCACTGAAACAGCCGTCGTTAATTGGAACGAGCAGGACGATTGTGTTTTCTGTTATTCACGTCATGTTAATTTAATGTGTCTGTTCTCAGTCAGTGTTTCCTGATGCATTCTTCCCTCTGTGATCATTTTAGGAGATCGTGGCCCCCGTCGAACCCCCCAGCACCCAAACAGAATCCATGGATGTGACTCCTGCTGAGCCTGAGCCTGAGCCTGAGCCTGAGCCTGTCGCTGTACCTGCAGAGGAAATGATCATCGTAAGCTGCTGTCCTCACAGTTCCACACGGTTTTTAAAACACATGTGTGATAATGAACTCCCAGATGATGAAGGTCTGCTGAATGTTTCTACGGGTTTCTGTCTCCTAACCTCCGTCTCTTCTCTCTGTTCCTTCCAGGACGCTGCTACTGAGCAGAAATGTCTGAATATCCTGTCAGAGGAACCTAAACCAGAACTCTGTGACATGCCGTGTCAGATGCAGCTCGCCGTCGAGTCCGTGCAGCTCGGCTCAGTGGTAAATGAATTTGATTGAAATAAAAATCATCGTGTTCAACAAAAGCCATAATTGAACCCAGGAGGGAAGTTTCAGATGCTGCAATTCAAGGACAGAAAACAGGAAAAAGTAAACCTATAAATAAATATCAGGAATTCCTGTGTGACTTTTTGTCCCAGTTATTTTATCCTCTGATCTGCGAACCTGCAGGCGGGTTTAAAAGGCCTGGTATCGCTTGGAAAATGGCCAAACTTATGTGTAAAAACCAGAAGAATCAGAGGCTTTAAACTTCCATTTTTCTTTTTTTTTAATGATTGATGGCAGAATAACTTTGTGATTCTGCAGAAAAGACGTGTTTGAGTCTAAAATGAGAAAGATTCTTGGGGTTGACATGGTTTAAATAAATATTGATAAAGTTCCAGCCTTATTCAGGTGAATGCTGTTCAGAGTTTCGATGTGACACCGTGCTGATCTGATCTAACGTCTGGTTTCAGGAGCTGTCGGTGGAGGCGGCGATGAACGGACACATCGTTCCAGAGGTCTCCATCGAGGGCTAAAGTCACAACGCACAGCTTGGAGAAAAAAAAAAGTTTTTTTCTTTGTAAGTCTCTCACGAATCAGTGCTCCGTAATATAAACTGGATCTCATGTCTCTGCTCTCATCCTGCTGTTAACCCTTTAACGCCATCCCTCTGCCTCTTCCAGATTCCCCTTTGGTTGTTTTTAGGACTCAAAGCTTTACAGGGAGTCGGCCGGCTGACCTTCTCATTTTTTACGGCTTAGGAACAGAACCGCCAGGAAATCGAAGGGACATCCACACTTTGAAGTGCCTTTCCTGCCCTGGTTTCTGTTAAAACATCAAACCAGATGTCACAATACGGCTGCGTTCAAGGCGGCACAGCGGACTGGTGGAAACAAACATATCGTGGCTCCTCTTAATCTTTCCCCTTCCCCAAAACCACATACACTTCATTTTTCTATTGGCAGTGGAAGCAGAAGTGCTCGAGAGATGACGAGATGAGTCTCTCCAGGACATCTGCGTCCGCACGGCAGACACTCTGCATGTGAACACTGTAGCATCGATGACTGTGCCTGCAGTTCCTACTCAGACCTTTGTATATAAGAGGGGAAGCAACTTGTGTCGTTTTTATTACTTGTTTCACTGATTTCGCTTACCAGGGTCTATTTACCATCAGAGAGACACAAATTTCCCCTTAAGCCTCCTTTTCTGTCTCCTCCTCTGTCCTCCAGCTCTCTCTGCTACTGCTAAGGCTAGTGTGATGCTAGACGCTAGGATTCTAGGAGCCTGGAGAGCGACCAGAGTTTGAGTGGATGAGCTCATTTTCTGTTTCTTTTTGTCTTGTTTTGTTTTTCACCTTCTCCTTTTGTAATTCATTTTGTATAGAGCGTATGATGGGCTACAGTTTTGTGTTCAAAGCCAGAGGAGGGGAGTCTAGTGTGATCGGATGATTACTGTCGAGCTGTTGATGGGCTGACGTGACCTTTGAAATAAAGCTGTATCTCATCGTGATGCTGGAGTGTGCGTTTCATTTAATAATGCTTCTCCTGATTCTAAATCAGCCGAATGTGTGAGTGTGTGTGGTTTGTCTGTCTGTGATGGATGAACTAGTGAACTGTCGTTTCTTTCTTACTTATTTAAAAACATACAGTTAGAGGAGTGAGTCTGAAACACATCAGCGCCGTTAAGAGAGATTCTAAATAGAAGCTTAACCTCTTAAGACCTGGTGTCCACATGNACTTTCTGTTATGTTGTAATTTTACCAACATGGCTGACCAGTTTTAACAGACTCTTCGAGATGCCGCTGCTCCAAAACGAGTTAGCTTGCAAAATATGTAGAAATTGGAAATTAGCCGAACTGTCAAAAACAACAAACAAAAACTAGCACTAATAAAATGATTGTACAAATAAAATATGGTGAGAATCTGGCATTATATGTTTAAAAAAAAAACAAAAAAAACCCAGAGGAATATTGTGATGTTCAAAAACAGCAAAAACTAAAAATAACAGCAAATATCTGTGTTTCCAAAAATATTATATATATATATATTTAACATATTTGTATTTGCTTTATTTATTTTTTTCCTCTGCTATTTAATTAGATCAACCATCCATCCATCGTCTCTACACCTTAATCCTCACTAGGGTCATGGGTCATTTAAAAAATGCATACCAAACAAGAGCTCAGGTCTTAGAAGTTAAATATGTCACATGTTGGTTCTATGTTCCAGTTTACAACTTATTAAAGAACCCAGTGCTTCTTTCTGTCCCATGAAAAATTATCAGTAAAACCAATTTTTGATCACAAACGACAGAAGCAGCTGAAGGAGGCACAGAATTAACCGGTTAAAGCTTTAGAGATGATATCTACGATTATATGTGGGGGAAAATAACATGAGAGTGAATAACATGCAGGGTTTGACCACTACGACACCAGTAAAGTAAATCTTATGTTAGCTCAGACGTCTTCCTGTGAGGATGGTCATGTGTTCAGCCTTCAACGTCCCTCTCTGGTTGTTAATTAAACCCTAAATACTCCCCCATGTGTAGCAGGTTTACAGAATTTCTTTCCATTACAATAATCCCTTCATGCTTTAAAATGACTTAGATGTAGTGTCACACCATCAGCCTGCTTCACTCGCTGCACCTCGAGCACACCAGCTCTACTCTGGTCCAATACTGTAAAGCTATTCAGGGCAAAACATGGTGGCAGGTTGTAATACTGGAGCAGTTCATGCCCAAGCAGGTTAGTTATTCAACCATCCATCCATTTTCTATACACCGCTTTATCCTCATTAGGGTCGCGGGGGGGCTGGAGCCTATCCCAGCCTACTTAGGGCGAAGGCAGGGGACACCCTGGACAGGTAACCAGTCCATCGCAGGGCCGGTTAGTTATTCATATAAAATGATAAAAACCTGAATTCATGTTTTAGGACTATCATTAGTTTGCTGCAGTTTAACGGCAGAAAGGCTCAGACGTGGTGTCGACTGCACAGTTCACTGGTGATATAATAAGAACTGTTAACAAGATTTCCACCAGACTGGGTCTCTAAAGGTTCGTGAAGCTCCAAAAATGTAGATTCAGCTAAATTAAAAAGCTCACTTCTGGATAAATTAAACTATCCAAGACACCTAGTGTTACATGGAGAGGACAAAAATGTGAACTAGAATGAGAAAAGCCACCAAAAGCAAAGTGACTGTGAGGTTTCTAGGACTTAACCTCTCTAAACTCTAACAAACAAACATCATCGTGACTTCTGAATTAATTCATCTGATCTTTTTCTAATTCATTGCATTTCTTTTTAGGTTGGTGTGAAGTTTGGTCGCACAATCCCCCAAAACTACAAAAAAATAAAGACAA
Source organism: Stegastes partitus (assembly GCF_000690725.1). Classification (NCBI taxonomy): domain Eukaryota; kingdom Metazoa; phylum Chordata; class Actinopteri; family Pomacentridae; genus Stegastes; species Stegastes partitus. Next base: position 401,597 of record NW_007578048.1, on the reverse strand, counting down.
GCAAACAGCGAACATGTGCCTCAGATCAAAAGTATTTTTAATTATCTGTTTTTGCATTGAAGTCTACATTCATATTAGTATGATGTAATTTGGTGCAGAAACACTGCCCAGGTGTGGATTTTGCAATTCGCCCTCTTTATACTACATGAGAAAGTTTTCACTGGATTTCAAGCATCGCTTTATTTTATTTCTTCTCCTACTTCGGTTCGCTGGCCCCTCGAGGTGGAATTTTAACAAAAATGACAAAAACTGCAGAACAGAAGCTACAATTTCGGTTCTGCCTTAAGAGAGGAAAAAAAAACAGGAAACAAAAAACAGACTGAACAGAAGAGACAAATGATAAACACATAGCACATAACAGAGAGGATATATATAATCTGTAAAAGCACATTCTTATTAATATTTGATGCTTTGGAATGAAAACAGAAAAAAAAAAAAAAGAGGCTCACTGTGATCAACTGTCCGCCGTCTCAGCACATTCCACTTATATATTATGTGAATTTCCAACTTGTGCCATTAATGAATACACGTCATTAACCCCAAACCCTCCCCCGGAAAACAAAAAAACATAATAATAAATAAGAAAACAGGTGATTCAATTGGTCCATGAGGTAAAATGTGAAATAAAATAAAAAAAATTAAAGAGAAAAAAAAGTTGGAAGTTTTTTGAAAAGACAAACACTGAAAAAAGTTAAATTAAGAAAAAAGAAAAGAGAGATTGTGATTGCAGATAAGAAAGCGTGATGTCCAATAAGGATTCGTTATCTTCCTCTAGATAGAAACACACACACTCTCGCTCACACACACACACACACACTCTCACACACACACACTCACAACCAATAGCAGAAATCAGCCGTCTAATCTTAACGAAGCCACTTGATGGATGATCAGATTTTCATATTTACACTGAAGCGATGATTAACAGACAAACAGCTTAACACTAACCCCTCCTCCCCCCAAATAATACCAGAAAAACATAAAACCAACCAGATTAAATCACCGTGTTCTCTTTTCAGTCCTTCACTTTTTACACCTCTGACTATGACAAAAGAAAAAAAACCTGGGAGTTGGGTGGGGCTCAGAGAGAGTGAACAGCTACGGCGGCGGTGGAGATGCTCGGGAAGACTTTCGATCTGCCACCCAGCGAGAAACCAAGCAGGTCGACTCTTCTCTGCGACGAGGAAAAGGAGCACTTCACTAAACAGAGCCCGCTGGGACTACCCTGGTTCGGAAACACACACCTCCTGTTGTTCAGAGGTTCTGGTGAGAGAGCATGCAGTCGAGCTACACGGTGCAGCCCGAGTGGGTGGAATTAAAAGAGCACTTCAAAAGAAAAAAAAAAACCACGACTGCCCGCTTTGGGACCTATACGGGAGAGGGTCCGACAGGAGATTTGGATGCACGTTTTCTAACATCGATCTGAGGAGTGTTGTGCAGCAATGACTGTAACGGTAGAAGCAGCACGAGTAGTGTTCAGCAGGCGACACTCTGGAGAGGGAACGAGCCCGACGGCCAAAGGTGCAGCAGCAGCACTTCAAATGGGTACTTTCAACATGTCCGCCTTGTTTTCAGAATCATGGGAAGGTTTACTTCCTGCTTCTGCATCAGAGGCAGGGTTTCATTCATCGATGCTGTGGCTGGGATGCTCCAAAATTCACAGGCCTTTTTTCTTTTTTTTTTTAAGCTTAAAAATGCAACTTTTAAACGATATTTTGCAAATTTCCGTGTCGGCTGGCATGCTGGACGACCCGCAGCCATGCTCAGGTTTAGTTTACCGGTCAGCTGAAGGACAAGCACAAGTCCCAATGAAACCTCCCACCAGCCACAGCCGCTACTGTCGGGTCTGTTTGGATCTGAACACACAACGTCACAATACTCATCACTTTAAAAGTCCTTGTATTTTTCTGGTTTCCACGGTGATTGTCACCCGTTCCTCCCTCCCGATGTTTGCAGCACCACTCAGGCAGTCACACAGGTAGGCAGTGAGTTTAAGAACGATCACGATGTTTGTTTCACCGGCTGTCCGTGAACACGTGAGGAAAGTTTCACCGCAGCCAGACGTGAGGCAAAAGGTCTTTTTTTTTTTTGTTTTTTTGTTTTCCCGTTGACTGTAGAAACAGAAGAAAGTAAAGAAGGAGGGAGGGAATGGTAGAGAGGACACCTCTCAGAGGCTTGTTGCGCCCCCTAAGGCCCAATGTGGGCTCAGTCCTGTCCAATCTGGCCCAGTCTAACCCCGTGTTTGGTTAGGCCAAATCCAGTCCAATCCGGTCTGGTTTGGTCTAGCTGGGATCCCGGCCAGGGTTTTAGAAGAGTGCTTTGGATCCCTGGTTCTCAAACTCTGACCAGGCGTCGTTCAGCTCCATGAAGATCATCTTAGCGTACTGCTCGTACGGCTGGCCTGCTGCCTGCAGGGAGACGGAGCACAGATTGGAAAATTATCCCAGAACCAGGACCAGTAAAGACCAGTTACAAGTACAGTCGTGACTTGATGATCTGACGCTAAATGTAAAACCTTCTTTTATGTCGGATATCAAGGCTGTGGGATTGTCCAGACGGAGGTCCAGATACGAGGAGGGCTTGATGCTGGAAGGCTCATTAGTTGTTCATTATTGTTCATAGTTGTTATAATAACTAGTGTATTGTTAGAACACGACGCATTGCTGGATTTCAGCCTAACTGGCTGGTGTGATTTCGTTACGGACCCTTCCACCCCGGGGCAGCGCTCTGACGGGGTGGAAGTGTCCAGAACACACAGGCAGTACTTGGCTGCTGATGCTAGTTTAGTTAGCGCTCACACTTCTGTTTCCTCCATCGGTGGCGGCGGGGGAGTGGCAGATACGCTCCACCGTTACCATCCATGTTTACTTCCGTAAACACTGAGCACGCTCGCTGCGTGTGACGTCGTCGTGTCCTCTTCTGCGCATGCGGGACACTTTTGGCTCGTATGAAGTTCACACAGCAGATCACATACAAGTCGCATTGAAGTGGAAACGTGAAGGAAGTCACAAAGAAATCCTCATTGAGCATCAAGTCCTGCAGTGTGAACGTAGCCAATCTGTGGGATTGTTCAGTCAGATAATACGCCGTCATCCTGATTGGTGACATTAAATGTCATGTCGGAGTCACAATCCAAGGCTGTCGCTATGTTAAGGCTGTTTTTATGGGTTCTGTCAGATAGCAGGTTTAGGATTGTTAAGGGTCGATTATCGAGTCACGACTGTATTTGCAAATCATGCTAAAAACTGCTGTTCTGCTGATCCATGCTCAGTGTGGGACCAGCTTGATTCTGGATACTCTACCTTGTCTGGGTGGACAACCAGCGCCGCCTTCTTGTAGCACTTCTTCACCTGGTCCGGTGTCACCAGGTCCGCCATGCCGACGGGCTTCCAGCGGGTTTCACCCTCCCACAACACCGTGTGCAGAGTCGACAGCAGCGCCCGGATGTTTCGCTCCTTCCCCTCGATCCAGTCCAAAATCTACAGCAAAACGTTCAAGACGGCATAAACTCTGGTCAACACCTGGAAGTTGCTTCATACGGTGAAGCTCAAGGATCACCTGCCAGAAGGTGCCGTATTGGTCAATTGAATCAACCCTTAACGGAAAGAACTATGTGACTCAGAATCCCAATTTTATTCCAGTAAAATCATCTGGTGCATAAACCAGTCGACAACAGGGATTTACTCAGTAGTCACATTTTTTATCAACACTTTTTTATCATGCATTTGCTTCCCTTGGATCTGGTTCTGTGTGGGTTTTATTTGTCAAACATCCCGTCCATGTCTCATTACCTGTAGTTTCAGAGGATCCATGTCTTTTGTGATCTCCTGTCTCCTCATTTCAGCGATGGTCCTCGGTCCCTTTTTATCAAGCTTGGAAGCAAAACCCTGAGTTGACAGCAGGTCCTCAAAATCGTCCTCCTTCACTTTGGGCTTGGGGCCTGTGACACAGCAGCACAGAGAAATGAAGGTCTGACGTGGAGATGGTGAAAACAGTATGAGTCCAACACTTTGACACATCAACTGAATGGATTTTTACCATCTTCTGCATTCTAGCACAATGTATTCAAGAGTTCTGATGTCCTCAATGTTGTTCTGTTCCAAAGTTTCCAGCGCTATAGTGTCCATGCATTACTCCAAGCTAATGAAAAGCAGCGTGTCCCCCCTCTCTACTCAGCGTCTTACCAAATCCAGGCCCGCGAACGCCTCTCTCCTCTCTCCCACCGATGACACTCGAGAAGTTGAGGTTGTAGTTGGGTTTGGTGGGCTGCGGTCCTGCAGGCTGAGACGCCGGGGACGGCTTGGGCGCAGATCCGGGTCCTGATCCGTGCATCCAAGGTTTGTTCTGGGCTGAGGCGGGTCTTCCGGACTGCCAGGGCTGAGCTTGAGGCTTCGCAGAGGAAGACGGACCCTTAGCGCTGAAGGGAGTCCCGGAATAATTACTGCTGGAGGGTCCTGCAAGAAAACACGGAGGGATGAGGGTTACCTGTAAATGTGTACGATTTGGAGTTTACAATTCAAGTTTCCCTTCTTGGGTCGCTGCTCGATATCTTTACCTGGTTTCTCACCTGGTAGATTGGAGCCGAGGTTTCCGAGGTCAGCGAAAGGATCAAAGGTCTGAGACTTGGCCTTTGACATGGATGAAACTCCAGAAGCTGCAACCATAGTGACAACATGTGAGTTAGAACTTTTAGGATTTCTACAAAACCACACATTTAGCACGCTCTAGTCATGTTCCTCCACCTACCAGTGTTGGTGTAGTTGGGCTTGCTGGCGGTGGAGGTCATGCCAGCGGTGGTGCCGGCCGCCCAGTTGTCCCACCCTCCCAGCAGGTCGGGCTGGCTGGCTGATGATGTCATCTTTGGGACGTCATTCACGAGCTTATCTGTGACGACACAAAGTATTCATCAGAGACTAGCGGTCAAAATTTATGAGAACTTTTGCTTCAAGCTGCTCAGACATGAAGGTAAAAAGGCTTCTCATGTGAGGTATGTTTGAGTTGCATCCGACTTGCCGTAGCTTCTGACGTAACGCCAGATATCTGTTAAATCAACATTCTGATTCCAGTATCTGCAGCAGCATTCTGACAAGTTCAAACTTAATCAAAGGCAATTAACTAGAACAATGTAGAGATCTTGAATTTAGAGGAATTAAATATGTTTAACTGTAATTTTGACTAGTCAGCATTAATCTGTAGAACCTGAAACTGGAATTACAACCGCTCCAGATATCCGTAATTCACACTATGGATATCTGCAACTCAATTGTAAACATCCTTAACAACAAACGCTGCACACACGAAAAAAACATGGGATCTGAAATGCTCCTTTCGACTAGGAAAGGACAGACGAGACACAACAAGACGTGGCAGCAGCAGATGCTCTTACTGAGGTTGAAGAGGCTGGTGTTGGAAGCAGGAGTGGCGTTACTGTGAGCTGAACTAAATCCGCTGGTGGCTGAACTATCAGAACCCAACAAGTCTCCAAACAGGTCCGGCCCAGAGGCTTGTCGAGACGAAGCAACGCTGGAGCCGACCCCAGAGCCGGAGCCCATTCCAAACGGGTCAAACAGGTCGCCCATAGCTGCAACGCAGGCAAAACAACAGGGAGGTAAGGTATTAAAGATAACTGGATGACATCTCTATAACTGCAATGAGCACGTATTAGGCTCTCACGTTTTGAGTCCGGTGTGGCCCCACTGGTCGACCCGCTGAAGAACAGGTCTTCCTGCACTGCTCCCGTCTGACCAGCAGGAGGCGCAAACAGGTCATTGAGGAGATCGCTGTTGCTGGAGGCAGCTTTCATTCCTCCCTGCTCTCCTTGATGAGCAGCAGCGGAGGCGGCTGAGGACATGGAGGGAGGCTGAGGGTCAGAGTTCAAGCCCAGGAGGTCCGCTGTGTCGCCCAGGGGAGGTTCCTGCGGGGCGGGAGGGGAGGCCTGAGGGGAGATCAGGACAAGAATAGAAAGTGGTATGTTTCTGGTTTGTTGTCAGGGTTCAAGGTGAAGGAGTTCACACTGTATTGACGGCTTAATGTGAGATAATCCGCACCTGGAAGTCAGCATCAAACAGCGGCTCACTGTTGTCTCTTGACAGCGGTTCTCCACTGGGAGCAGAATAAGAGTAGGACTCTCCTTCTGACTGGTCACTCAGGTCCTCCTGGTCGTTGATGGATCCTCCTCCTTGGCTGTCTGAGGCATCCTGATGGCCACGCACATCTACAAATACAAAAAGTTGGTCAGTCGACATATGGCATTGAACCTTTGGAATCAGTCAGTGTCTCATGGGTCATTTTCTCCTTCTGAGAAGATGAAAGAAAGAAACTAAACTAAAAGCCCAGTCCTCTTCTTTAGAACGGAGGGTAATAATCAGAACACTAACTCTATAAATATAGATGACGGAGCAAATGTGTTTCAAAGACAAGAAAACACAAACTAAATACCTTCCCAGTCCAGAGTCTGGAAGAAGTTGCTGGCGTTGGTGTCGTTGCTCATAGGAGATTCTGGTTCTGTTGCGCTGGAACCTTCTGGGGTCTGAGCTGGCTGGGGCGACTCTGAGTCATAAAATGCAGAGGAACCGGGCTGACGAGGCAGCTCGGGCTTACCTGCAGGGATTTAAGGTCAACGTTTAGTTCACTGAGGACAAGTCAGTCAGAAAAACTGAAGGAATGAGCTTGAGGGCAGAAGAGGATGTTTTGTAAGCAAATGAAGAAATGGATGAATGAATGCATGGAGATGCTGAGAAAACCAAACTGAACCAACGCTGAACACCTCAAATCCCACAACCTTGCAAAGTAAAGCCACCTACCAAATTTGCTGAGGATCTCTTGCTGTTCATCACGGGAGGAGAAAAGGATCTTGGGGTTGAGGCCCTTGGTTTGGAAGCCCTCCCACGGAGGAGTCTTGGCGCTGGGTCGGTCTCTGGGTTCCACCTCGATGTCCAAGTTGACCTGGAACAAGTCGGGATACTTTTCCTGGATGTCACAGGCATCCAAATCATACCTGGAAGGAGAACAACAAGAAAAACATGTGAAAAAAGCACATTACAAACATTTGGCTATAGATTCACAGCCCTTCTTACTACTAATGCTATTGTAAGAGTTCAAGCATCATTTTAACAGCAGTCAGTACAATCGAGCAGTAATGAAACTCTCAGCAGTATGTCGTGGCTTAAGGCATTATACGTACTTGGCAAACTTGACTGTAGTGGCGTTTCTGGGCACAAAGCCTGTGTGGAACTGAATCTGAAACATTTTCATGGACGCCATCTGAAACAGAATTGAGTTAGAATGTGCATCGGTAACTGACTGTGGCTTCTATCGTCTATCCGACATTATGAATACAACACAATGAGCCCAACAGAGCAGCTTCCGAGCTCCTGAAGAGTCCAGCCTCTACCTTTGCCTGCAGACGTCCTCCCAGCGTGGATCTGGCATGATAGATCACCACCAGCACATCTCCCTGAACGGTAACGTTGAGGGGAATCTCTGCTCTTCCATCTTCTGTCTTAAAATCCCTGAAAAGAGAGACAAAGTCAGATGTGATGTTGTTTTTGTAGACTGTTTAACTAAAAGGGAAGCCTGACAGGTCACCCTTTTGTGTGCGACGACTTACTTCATCTTGTCGTACTCCTGCGATGTGGTGAGCACCCTCTCGTCTCCAACATAAACCTCGCAGAAGGGCCTGCAGCCGTTACGCTGCTTGTTGAACAGCGGCACGGGCGTCATGGTGATGGAGCGGATGATGACGGGCTTGCTGTGAGGGATGATGGGCTCCTCTGCCATCATGTCGCACATATACTCTATGTACCTGAGAAGCAGAGCGAGATGTAGACGATGGAACACGATGCACATCAGGAGGAGGTAAAAACTGAGTAGCCCTCAAGCCAGCCTCCTCTTCTACACCTCATAATCTGTGTGTTTTCATACCTCTTGTGTGAGGGCGCAATGCCAGGCGGGCAGCGCTTCATTGAGAACATGTAGACGGCGGCCTCGGCTGTGGTGAAGAGGCGACAGAAACACAGGAAGGAGCAAACTGCCACGGCTGACGCTGCTCTGCCGTCCTACACAGAGAAACACAGAGTTAAGATTCATGCTATTCTTCTTTTTTCTCTGTGTATCATCAACTGAAGTCGCAGGAGGGACCGACTCACCAGACAGTGTACTATACAGATGTTCCTCTGGTCCTGTTTGAGCCACAGATGCATGTTCTTACAGACGCTGTAGAGGCTGCGGAGGTTGGGGGCGCGGCGCACCTGCCAGTTACACTCTGACACCTGCACGAACACACAAAGATCCACATCTGAATACGGCTTACTTTGTGAAATAAAGTCACCATCAGAAACTTTATTTAAAAGTACATTGAAGCATGAAGGCTTCATTTACAATGTAAACGAGTAACAGAATAAAGATGTTGGTGCATAAGAATTAAATATCAAAAGGTGAAGTTAGTAAAACAAAAACACTGATTATTGCATTTAAAGTTTCAAAATAAGAGCAGCTGGGAGTTGAAATTAAAAACCTGAATTGCCCAATGAATAAAAAGAAGTTATTCCATGTTGGAGGTGCACGCAGAATAAAACCAGATTTCCAAGTTCAGCAAAAACAGCTGAAACCTGCAGCTTAGTCCAGTCAAGGCCCACATTACAAGACGGTAACGAGGTAACGTCACCCAGTGTCTGTGATGCCTCAGAGAGTGAGGACCAGCATACAGCTCACAGTGATGGATGCTGTAACTCTAACCAGTAATAAATCTCGGTGCAGAGTGTGAAAAAAAAGCATCCAACAGTTTGACAGTTGCTGCTGATGCATGCATGTATAATGTAGGATTGATTTTTCTTTTTAAAAAGTTGCCCCAATAAGCATTTTCCTACATTGCAGTGGAGAATACGACACTTCTCTGAACAAAAAGCGAATTTTTTGACGTTATTCAGTCGCTGGTGCTGACACACGTTACAACAGCAGCAGATATCGTAGCAATTAACTGAATCAGAGACGCTGTGGCTGTTGAAAGTAAACATCACCGCTATATCATTCTCCTTTGGTTAATTTGCCACACTGAGACAACCCCCCTCCACCACAAAGACACGCTTCATACCCTGTTGTGGAACCGAGAAGGCCTGTACGAGCGCTTGGAGAGGTTGTACACGGCGTAGTGGCCGGCGTGACGCGAGTCCAGGAACAGACGCACGTCCTCGATGTTGTTCTTTATCGCCGACTCCACACCTTCAGCCGGGAAAGACATAACTACACACACACACACACACATGAACACATCGGTCAGGGCTACGTTACAGCTTTATCTCCTTCTCAAAGATATGATGTCACATTATTTTCTGAACAGGGACATTCATGGCGTTGTCGTCATCATGTAATTCAGAATGATTAATGCAGCAACACCATGTTAACCAGGGTTTTATGGAGTTTTAATGCCCACCTGCTATTCTGGAGGTGATGTATGAAATATCCAGGTCCCCTTTGGCATAGCTGGAACAGAAATTACAAGCCAATTTATAAAATGAGTAGTGACGCTACACAGGAGGGGGGAACAAGCACAAATCAGTGACTACGAGAAGAAATCAAAGGGTGAATAAATTAACGTGTGGGAGACTGTGCACAGCCGCTAACAAACAGCCTAATGGCGTAAGCTGGTTGAGAAAACAAAGAAAGCTTTGTGCTACTAATGTGACTTTGGGTTTGAAAGCAAAATGTTGAAGGATGATCGGTTCCTGGGCTGCTTGGCTCGATACCCAATTTTTGTTTTGAACCAGTTTTGATGAAGGGTGTCCTACAAATTATACAAATTAGATTAAGACAATCCCCAGTTCATCTTTCTGTTGTGTCTCTAACGTTGCACAAGCATCTGGCAGATGCCTGCTGTCACGTGGGAACACTCATCGCTGCCAATAGCTCCTTGGCGGTAAGCAGCATTGGCAGTTAAGTGATGTAGAAATTAGGCTTCACTGGAGCAAATATAATCAACAACAGAAGCACGGTTCCTACGGCAGATTCAAATTCATGGACAGATGAAAAAAACAAAACAAACATAGGCCAAGCAAAGAAACGGAGCTAACTATGGAGGTAACAGACACATTTATAATCTGTATGGGATCAGGACACACAGGTGACGCTGGTTAAGACACACAAGTGGCTGAATTTAGTATGCAGTGGAGCCATATTCACACTACTGCTCATTCATTCACTCATTCATTCAATCGCTTCATAGAGGACGGCGGTTTCTAACCACGTTTTATCTACGGGGGTATTTATGAAGATGTCTTAGGGTGTGTGGAAAGGCTGTAGCTGTACAAACTACTCTTTGGATTAAAGGAATACGGGCATGCTGAGTCGGTTTAAACACCTGAAAACAAGACGTTAATAAAAACTAGTCAGTAAACAAGCAGGAAAATGAGAACAGTTAGTTAAAAGAGATAAAGGCAAACTGGTTAAATACTAACCTAAAACAGTTGCATGCAAAGTTTGGGGCACCTCTGGGGAAATGTTGTATACTGCAGCTTATTTAAGTAAAAATAAATAAAAGGTCATGCTTGCTGCAAATATTTAAATCATTTCCTCGTCCATTCAGCGCTGCAGAGTCAACATCACGACTCTGGTGTCGCCTAAACCTTCCTGCTGTTCTGTCGTAGTGAGATGTGCAGACGTGTTTGTCCTCCAGATCTCCTCCTCACTTCTACAGGTTCTCTTAAGCGCCGTTTCTTTGTGGCATTTCAGAAAGTTTCCAGCTGGGAGCACCGTAAGCATCAGTTCCCCTCATCCCCTTCACTTAGAGGAGCTCATGCTTCAGTGTTTCCACAAGGTGCAAAGAATCAGAGGATTTATTCTTCACAAGAACAATTCAGATCTTGTAAGAAGAACAAGCCAATAAAAGTTCTGAGACCCAAACATTTGCATCTCACATGTCCCGTTTAAAGTCCATGAACTATAAACTAACAACATCTTATATGTGATTTGAATATATGTGAACGCTTGCATGCAAAAGTGCAGATAAAAGTAATGAATAGACAGCTCATCTAGTTCTCTAACAGTGGTGGTTAAAATAGATAGAGCTTAAATTAATGTGTCAATAACAGATGGAAAAATGGGATTAAACTGCTAAAGTAATGAATGAAATAGTTTAAAGTCGTAGAATGGTTAAAAGCACTGGATAGACAGTTTAAACAGTTAGCTAAAAATAATGGAATGGATTAAATGAATCAAGGTATCAAGGAAGGGCTGCTTAAGTTGATCTGATCGGATCGGATCGGCTGCCGCCGTCTGCCTCAGTAGCCTAAATGTTTCTTAACACTTTCATGACTATAATGTACAAATTAAATGACTCCTATAGCACATGCACCGAAAAGAATCAAGATTTATTTTTACCTAGATTACTTAAATTCTGCCAAAATTTGGAGGAACGTAGAACTTGCACTGCTGTCTGATATAAACCGACTCTAGTTTGAACGTTCCTCAAACCTGTCGGCCCAAAAACTACCCGAGGCGTGATTAGTGGGAATTAGATTCATCGTTCTGCTCATACATGACACTCATCTGTCCGTCCACATCACGCTCTGCATTCACTCGACGGGATTATTGAATGTGTGATGTTAGGATCAGCAAGCTGTGATGACAGACACAGCACGGCAAAACAGGGCTTAGTACAGGGTTGTTGTTGTGGTGTTTTTTTTCTCCTCTAAATCAAACACACACTACAGAACACACAGAGTAACGCATGAGTTGACGCGTTTCACCGCCGACCCATATTTACCTTGGGTTGCTAGGTGATGGACACATAGTGGGACCATGAGGGATTGGGACAGAGAAAAGAAACAACAAAAAAATAAACAAAAGGACCAAACAAATGGAGCAAACTGATGATCGAACAACCAAATGAAACAGAACTTTAACAGATGTGGACCGAGCGCCTGTTAAAGGAACACTTTGCTGGTTTTCAGTAATAATCATTGCAAACGTCACCGGATGATTCAGGTGAGTGCTGCAGGTTAGATTACTCCCATAATCCTCTGGTTTGCTCTTGTAAATGATCTACAAAGACAGACAACCTGAAATAAGGTTTGTCTGTTTCTGGCTGAGTCGTAACTGCAGTCTGACAAGCAGACGACAAAATGTTCCTTTTAGAAGGTAAACCTGGGAGCCGGGTGGGACAGGAGGAGAGTGTGAGCACTTACAAAGACAGTTTAGCAGGATTACAATAATCTACATTAACTTTAGGTTGAGTGATGAAACACGATGGCTGACAGCTGACAAACAGCATTGCTGAGATAAGTGTTGTTGTATCTAGATTCCTCACAGGACCAAAGCACATACCTCCACTGAACTACATTCTTCAGTTAGCAGTACCAAAGCAGGATGGTGGTGGCTCTGTTAACCCTCTGAACCCCAAAGCCTCGCTCACGGGTTTGAAATGCATGTCGTGTTTTTAAAAACTGCCCAAAATTTATTTCACCAGAAACTTTACAAACAGAGAGAATCGCCAGATTTTCAACAACCTGATGGTCCCTAAATAATAAACATGTGTCACATGATGGGAAACTGAAATTTCATCAACAAATTGTACTGAACACGTCTCATTTAGAAAAAGCAAAATAAACCATTTGCTCCAAGTAAATTCTGTAAAAGCAGCACTTCCAGAAGCAACTTCGACCAACAGTCATGTGACAGAAACTCAGCTGCACTGCAGGCTGTGTCTACACAGAGCAGGTAGACATTCGGAAACAAACTAAAAATGTAAACAGCAAAATATCTCTGGCTTGTAGAGTCACTAGTTTGTTTCAGCTTCTGTTAAAAAAAAAAAGTAATCAACGATTTGTATTTTTCTTTTTCTGAGTTCTGGTATTGCAGCTGTGACAGAAAACATTTTTTAAGTTCTCTCTGCTTCTAGTCATGTTGTTTCTGTTTGTTTGGGTGCAGGACTGAACGCTGCAGAGAAAAATGAGGCCATAGATGAGTAAGAATGTGACACGACTAGAAAACGCCCAGAAACTCGCTTTGGGTTCAGAGAGTTAGTTAAACTTAGTTGACGGAACATTTAACAAAATCTTCCATCAACTCCTCATTTTAACAAAAGCACGTAATAATAAATACGACGATTAACGTCTATGTTACGCAGTGAGAAAAAAAACAAACATTAATCAAGTTATATGAACGAAGCACTACCAGTGTCTGCTGAGCTTTAATGGTGACGAAGATGACCGAAAAAAGAACATGAACAAACAGAAGAATGCCGTTAACGAGGTGGGACCGTCTTACCTGGCGACTGACTGGATGACCTTAGAGGACGTGTCCTTTATGTTGGTCAGGAATCTCTCCGTTCCTCCCCTTAAGATGTCCAAGAGGCCACCGCCTGGCTGATCGGGATCGTACACGCCTGCAGGCATCGTGAGGAAAAACAGAAAATGCTAAATATATGACATTTAAACAAACTGTCACGGCGTGAAATCATGGTTCATCATCTGTTTCACCCACATCAAAAAGACTCCAGGAATCTTTCCAGGAACGTGTAAGGTTTGTAATATTTAGATTTTAAAATGAAATAGTTATAAAATGATACCTCAAAAGAAAAGAAAAACACATATTGCTCAGCTGTGCATGTGGCTGCAAACTAATCACAAACTATCGCACACAAACACGTAATGACGTTAAGAACTGGATCATATAAAAAGGGTCAAAGCGACTGTTCTGAACTTAAATGCATGTGAGAAAATGAACTTCTTTCATGTGGTGTTGGAGCAGCATGACGTTGGAGCAACAGTCAGAGACGCTCCTCAAGGCAAAGAGCAAACACACTCTGCCTTCGGACAGATGGTTGAGTGGCGGAGCAGCAATCCTCTTAATGGACAGCTTGAATGCGTGTGTGTCTGGTAGCTCGTGTGTGTATACATCGGAAAATAACAAGCTTGTTGTGCTCACGTGTAGGGAAGTGTACAGACAAACAACAGAAATGTGAGTTTTTACCTTCAAGTACCTTCAGCTGGTTCTAGAAATAAAAAGGCTCATTCCTAAGCACGGAGAAATAAGCGATTCCTTTTGCATGTTGTTCTGTCTGCTTTAGATACGCTACAGCAGGGTGGTAAATCACACTCTCCTATACAAGCTATACGTCAACTTGTTGGCCTCAGGGTCATGCCCAAGGTCAGTGTGTTAGTGAGTGACGGGGATAATGTGATAAGACGTGGAAGCAGTTAGCGGACAGCGAGCGGCTCTGTTATGAGCAAGAAATCTAATTGTGACTAAGTCATCTCCCCCACACTGATGATGATCCAATAAGTCCACATGAAGAGACTCTCAGGATCACTGTTTAACACATATGAGGACCACTGAGGTTAAAAATAACCGACCCGCTGACAGATGATCGTGACCCTTTTTGCTCAGAGGAGACTTAACAGTCGGGTGGTCACTGGTGAACTGGCCGGCTTGGCTGTCAGTGATATGGTAGATGGCATCTTAGGGATAAAATGTGTTTGTGGCTGATTAGAAATTCAGCAGTCTGGTGAAATCAGTCACACCTAAAAGGCACAATGTATACGACTAACGTGGCTCCTTCTGAGTTGTAGTTATTTTGTCAGTTTGTTGGCATGCAGCACAATAAATTAATGGATAATCAGAGTCCCTTATGAAGGCAAAGATCAATCCATTTCACTTCTGAGGACAGGGTGACTATTCCTGTTTTATCCTCCCAATCTTACACCCTAAACTACACACAACACTGAAGCTGTGTCCCAAACCCACAGACAGCATAACATCACGGCGCAGACAAACTCTCACCTGCGTTGTTCTGGACGTTGTGGATCTGCATGGGCAGCTGCGCTCCGTTGTTGCCGAACCCTCCGTTCTGCTCCAGCAGCTGCAGACATTCATAGCCGTCATACACCGGACGCCAGCAGTAGTACGTACTCAACATTGTGACAGGAAGCTCGACAAAATGAAAAGATAAGCAGCTAAAAAAGAAAAATAAAACCTGAAGATTCTGCCTGTGATTTTTAAAAAACAGATATTAACAAAGGAGTCGCGACGGAGATGAGGTTAACAGACGGAGAGAAGGAAGTCATCAGAGTTATAGAGACAAAAAGCTTTTAAAAAATAGAAAAGTTCATCAGTGGAGCGATTAAAAACAGATCCTGATAGAAAAATCCTCAAGTGTCCCGACATGAAAAATCAGCAGCTCAGAAGAATTCCAACAAGTCGACACATTGCAGCAGATTAAAAATAGTTTGTGTCAGATGTGCAGGATGAAATAATCCTCCCATTAGTATCGGTGGGTCTGTGTTACAGCCGCCACGACGCCTCTCGTTTCTCCTCTGAGATGTCCACCGTCTCAGTAGCTCACTCCCACCTCTGCTCCCTTCCTTCACCGGTTTTCTCCTCTCCCTCCTCTCTGCTCCATCTCACAAGCCTCCATATGCCTGTGCTGAGCTTCAGAAAAGGAGAGGAGTAGGAGGAGGAGGAGGATTACGACCTTCCTTATGTCTAGCAGGGAAACCCCTTCTTAACCCTAATCAGATTTGCAATCGCCAAATCTGCCTTCGCTGTGCACACACTTAGCAGCCTTATCAGGATTCAGCTTAGTAAGAAATTTGTAGAGAGATAGAAGAACTCCGAGTTAATTTACTAATTTGTTCTTTGGTGAGACATGTAAAGGTATTTAGTCGTAACAGAAACAGGATAGTGAACAGTGACGCTGACCCACTGACAAACCGATCGCGCTGCAGATCAGGAAGTTGTCGAGAAGTCACTGGAAACCTGGAGATTTTTGACACTGAAATCAGCTTTATGTAAATCACAACTATGACTGAGGATTTAGTGATAAGTAGCAGGATTTGTGGATTTGTGGTAAGAATCGTAAGAGGCTGCGGGCGCTGAGTTGGTCATAGTCGGCCACTTAAATGATTCTCTGTTCCAACATTTTGACTAAAACCTTAAATCTGATTGTGCTCAGTTAAGAAAAGACATTCTCTGTCCCTACAAGCAAATCAAAACGACTTTACTACTGATGTGTGTGCATGGCTTCCCGTTTGTTTTGAATCGGAGTTCACCCCTTCTCCACCTCTGTGACTCTCTGTCTCTTTGGGCCCATTAGCATCATGCCAGCTGGGAAGAGAGGAGGAGCCCGAGGAAGAGAATAGAGACGCCTTTGTGCTCGCCATCATGTGTGCATGTCGGTGTGTTTTATGTAACCACATCGGTCATTTGAGAGTGTGTGTGTTCACGTTTACGCGGAGGAGCCGTGTGGTCGGCCTGTCAATAACCTCTTCAGAGGCCGGTAGACGCTGAGGACGTGACCCAGTTTGTCGGTCTATTGAGTTGTTTACTCCACGGTGCACTTTGTCAGTGCTGCCACCTCCTCAAAGCTGATGCCCGAAGCAGAAACTACTTTTGGAGGGGCATCTTCAACCCTTTGTTTCACAGAGGAAGCGGAGAGAGACGGGAAACGTGAGAAAAGAGAATAAGGGAATGACCAGGAGTCCAATCAAAGACGCTCGGGGCATTTGTGTGTTATTTGCCCTCACCGCTCAGCTATCGAGTGGAGCAGAAACACTTCACCTGGCAGCCAACACTTCAGATGAACTCAAGATTAGGTTTCAAAGCTACTTCATACACATTTATTGATTAGGGACATTCAGAAGCCACACACTCCTGAACACAAGGGCACCAGTTATTTCACTCAATGACTAGTCTAGTAAAGTGCAAGATAGTGCAGCTGCTTGACAGTGAAGAAGATCTGGAGACGTTTAACTGCAGCATAACTTCTCACATAAGCTGTTTTCTCGCAGCACTCATGCACAGTCTTACCTCTGTAATGGGAGACTTGGGGTTGACGTTGCGTGCTGCTGCTATCTCCTGGAGCTGGTTGACCAACTCTGTAATAGACAGACGCTCCTCTGGGTTCACCTTCAGCATGGAACCTGAAGAGCAAGAGGAGGAGGAGATGAGGTGTGTTAGAGACATAAATACATACTGGAGACAGAAAGGTATTTATGGAAATGGAGAAGGCGGCTACAGTGTAAACGGATTGTGATGCTTGTGGATGATACATAGCTATACCTGCAAAAATTATAAAATTTAAGAATTAATCTTATTAATCACATGCACGACAATCAAGGTGAAAAAGAAAGAAAGACCTAAACTGTATGGCTTTGTAGACGTGTATGTTTTGCATCAACCATTGCAGATTTGTCCTGTCCACCAGATGGAGCTGTTAAAGCCTGACACACAAATGTTATGTGAATGCTGTGTTTCCAGAAGCCCCTTTCACACAGTCCTTTCAATGTGGTACTGTTGCGCCCTTATCCCACTTTGCTGTTCTGTGTTTAATGTATGGACACAGAATGGAAAGGGGGGCACAGTGGGAACCAGCAAAGGCAGCATACCCAGTGCGTCTACAGTCTTATAAGGTGATGACTGCGTGAAACAGGCGGATGAATAAATGAACTGACACGAGGAAGCTAGACCCGACAAGTCGCAGTACGCACGTATGAGTTCGTGATACACAGTGTACTTGACGTCGTTCTGAGGGATGGAGTATTTCCCGTTGACGATCTGCAGCTTGGCGCCCTCCTCGAACGGATGCTGCTTGAAACACAACAGGTAGAGGATGCATCCCAGGGCCTGCAAGGGAGAGCAGACACAGTGAAGACAATAGTCAAGTCACAATCTTTTATAAAAACGTGCACAAAACACTTTATAAAAAAGAAAAAAGTTCTGACCCAGATGTCTTGCTTCTCGTTGATGGGGAAGTTGGAGTAGAGATCGATCATCTCTGGCGTTCGGTACGCTGGAGTGGTGTTCCTCGTGATCTACAGAGAAACAGAGTCAAGCTCTAACTCAAATGTTGTTTTTGATCTCTGAGAAAACCTGTGAAAAAACATCTTCCTGCTGATTGTTTTACAGGCAACACACAGATCTGAGCAGCCTGTAAGAAAATCATTTAACAGGTTCTCCACTTTAGGTCTTCTTTCATAAAAAAGCTCTTCTGCTTTGTGCTACAAGCCCGAGAACATGTGCCTGGTGGAGATGTAGGTTATTAGATTCAGACACCAGGTTCTCTGCTGTCCTGAATACTGAGGTCATCTGTGGCAAAGCTCCCGTGTGTGTCTGTACGAGGTTATGGTATAAATATAATTACCCTGATTGATCAGTGCTTCCTGGACGCCTCACTGTTAATTCAATCAGAGGTTTCTGGTTCCTGTCCAACATGGGGATGTAAATATGATGCACTGTGACTTCTGAACTGATGAATGAACTTATATAAGAACTTCCAAATAGATATTTTTAGTTTGCAAACTGTAAATAACTCGAAATAAGCAAAGAGGCATTTTAATAACGAGCATATTGCATAACGAGGGCCCTGCTGAGATCACTCTTAACTGATGCTTGAGTGTGTGAATGTGTGTGTGAGCACCTCGTCCTCCACCATGGACCTCTTCTGTGCCGACCAGCTGTAGTCGGGGTAATGTGACACCGTGGTGGAGCTGCCAAAGTCACACAGCTTGATGGTGCCCTGGTTACTAATCAAGAGGTTCTCAATCTGCAACACATCGAGGAAGCAGCGACACAGCGTTCAATCAGGCGTTATTTAAAGTCTTATCAGTTGCTGTCCAGTAAAACGAAGCAGCAGCACGAGATAAGAAAAATAAATGGTCCCACTGAATCACTCGATTGGGTTTATTCCCCGTCACCAACCTTGAGGTCTCTGTGTATGACTGGAGGCTTCTGTTTGTGCATGTGCTGCACGGCGCGGCACGCCTGGTAGAAGATTTTCAGCACGGTGTCACATGACAGCGGAGCCCTCTGCTCGACCCGCTTTATAAACTCCACCAGCTGACCTGAGGCACGAGAGACACAAACAGCTGGATGAATGGAGGCCTGGAGATCAAAGGCAGAGGCTTGTATCACGCCAGTAATGACAATAATGAATCACTTTCTGTGGTGAGTAACACGTTCTTTGCTTAGAAAGCCGAAAAACTGCTGAATGAAAACCAAGTCTGTTGTAACCGAGCAAAAAGGAAGTGGAGACGGAAGGAGAAAGGCCACAGGAAGCTTTCATCACAAACGCCTTCTGTTAAAGTTACTGAGAAACGACGGCGAGCCTCCTGATTTACCGCACACGGGTCAGATGAATGAGTAAGCACTGATTCAGCCCTGAAGTAACAGACGGAGGAAGGAGCGCAATAATAAATACAATTCTGCATGTATTTACCTTTGCAGAGCTCGGTGAGGATCAGGAACTCGGCCTGTCCGGTGTCCGACTCCTCCTTGCTGATGGAGGCGGCAGAGCAGAACTGAACCATATTCGGGTGACCAGACAGCTTTTTCTATGAAGGCAGCAGGTTAAGGAACATACAGAAAACATGCGACTACGTCTGGTCACAGAAGCTGGTGGGTTCTACCTGTAGCTTGCCAGTTTAGTCTGGGCAATTCAGCAGGTGCTTTTGAGGGTATTTTGCATGTTCAAAACTAACCAATCAAACAGAGAGTGTGTGTAACACTTGGCATTAAAACCAGTGGATTTGGATCAATCTCCAAAAATCTGCCAAACACTTCCAGCCAAGCAAGTCCTGGAGGAGCAAGTCTGTTCTAAAACTCTTGCTGAATCAGGTCTGAGTGAAGCAAATACCAAAAAATTAAGAATTATCATCATCAAACGGTATTTCTGCCTGCAGTGGAACCAGGAATACAGCTTCACTTAGCCTCTGCTCACACAAGTACAACACAGTGTGTAACAACCATTGCTCACCTGTACAACAGTGATATCAGACTCATAACGCCATAAAACAAACCAGAGCCATTGAAATACAGCCGAAGCTTCAGTGTCTCGCCCCTTAAATACACAAAACAATCCTTAAATAATGTAATCCACCCAAAACCAAACAACAAATCAATGAATGTAATTTCTTTAGAATAATACATTTTCTGATCGTCGGTTCCTCGAAAACAAGAAACAAACTGGAAAAGATTCACAAATGACAGAGCTACAAAACACACAACAGCCTGTGTTTGTTGTCCACAGTGTTATACTGTAATCCATCATCTCTACACCTTAGTCCTCACCAGGGTCATGGGGGGCTGGAGTCTATCCCAGCTGACTCAGGGTGAAGGCAGGTTCACCTGGACAGGTAACCAGTCTATCACAGGGCTACACTTAGAGACAGACAACCAAGCACACTCACATTCACACCTACGGACAATTTACAATCACCAATTAACTTCAGCATGTTTCTGGACTGGTTGCCGGTTCGCGTCCCGGTGGGGGCACCGGAATCTTTCTGCGTGGAGTTTGCATGTTCTCCCCGTGCAGCGTGGGTTCTCTCCGGGTTCTCCGGCTTCCTCCCACACAGTCCAAAAACATGTTGAGGTTAATTGGTGATTCTAAATTGTCCGTAGGTGTGAATGTGAGTGTGCTTGGTTGTCTGTCTCTAAGTGTGGCCCTGCGATGGACTGGCGACCTGTCCAGGGTGTTCCCTGCCTTCGCCCTAAGTCAGCTGGGATAGGCTCCAGCCCCCCCGCGACCCTAATGAGGATTAAGCGGTGTATAGAAAATGGATGGATGGATGTTTCTGGACTGTGGGAGGAAGCCGGAGAACCCGGAGAGAACCCACACTGCACGGGGAGAACATGGAGACTCCACGCAGAAAGATCCCGGGTGTCCTCACCGGGACGCTGCGAGGCGACGGTGCTAACCACTGAGCCACCGTGCAGCCCTATACTGTAATCAAACACTGTAAATACACATTAGCTCCAGTGTCATTGTGCACTGTGTGGTGTTGTATATAAAATAAACTCCAGCTCATCTAATAATAACAGTAAACTTGACTGGAAGCGCGTTCCACGATCCTGTGCAGTCACGAGTTAGAGTTTAACTCGTCTCCGTCACATGTCACCACCCGCTGTGCTCTGAAACAGAAACGCTCCACGATGATCGTCTTTTCATGGTGAATCAGAAAGGATACCATGAAGCAGACTTCCTGGATGATCTCCTTGTTCTTCTCCTCCTCATTGGACAGCAGCCTCTGAAACAAAAGCGTGCAAACACACCGTTGGTTTGTTCTGTTCTGCCCGTTACCTCTTCATGCAACACGTCTATGAAGACTGAACTAACATATTCCATCAGCCGTAGCTGCTGTGAACACACAACACGCTGAGGAACCAAATCATTACACTATACCTGATCCTGCTGGTTTTGGTAGTTTAAGTTCTCTGAGCACTTCAAGAGTTTCTTCTATACAAACATGGCATTAATCATTCATTTGTGCTGCGCTGGAGCGTGGACAGTTAATTGCTGACCTTTGAGACGGTACAATATTTAGAGTTCAGCAGTGTCATAGACAAGAGAACACTGGATCTGTTTACCTAAATTCTTTCACTTTTGATTTAGCTCATGTTAATGCTGCCTCAGGTGGCTCCAAATCATCCTTTAGTTATGCTGCTATAGGCCGAGGCTGCTGGGGGACTTCCCATGATGCACTGAGCTCCTCTACTCTGACTATGCCACGACAGTATGTCATTAACTTTGTCTTGTCTCTCATAGTTCGTCATTCGTCCTCTCTCTCCCCGAAGCTTTCTGATTTGCAGTAACCAAACCCACCAAACTCTCCAGTAATTTATAGTTGGTTGTTCCTCAGTGCTCATCTCTTCTCTCGCCACTCTTCTGTCACCCAAACTTGTGAAGACACAGAGCCTGATCCACCCTGACTCTGCTCCTGTCTGACATCTCTTCCAGCTAAATGCGACTTTTCCTGCCTTGCTTGAGGGGGGAATTGTTGGGCTTCGCTCTATGATATTGTCTGGTCTTGATTTTATTCTGTAAAGTTCCCTGAGTTACGTTACGACTTGGCAATGTAGACGTACACCAACGGTTAAGAAATGTCAGCGTGTTATGTTTAGTTGAGAAACGCACGAGGATTCACACGACGTGGACAGAATTATCGAGTGTGGAGCAGATGGAGCCCACACAGCCTCGTCGCTCTCCAACAAACAACGTGGTCAGAGACTGTTTCTTGAGCAATATGACTTGGAAAATAGCAGCTGCTCACATTGGTACGCTCACATTATTGTTTTCCACTTTTATTACTGATTATATAAGCGTGGCATAATGCAGAAATGGGAAAAGGGTAAATATATGTGAAGGATTGAACGCAGTTGTACGTACTGTATTTTGCATAATGAGAAATAATTACTAATAACACGTAGTATTAACTGCATATTAAGTGTGCACAACAGAATGCAGAATCAGCGAGGACAGAGCCAATGATCCTGACTCAGGGTGTCATTTATAGACCCTCTCGTGCCAACTAACAAAGGAGCAAATTAAAAAATCAATGTGCATTAATGACCGGCTCAGGCAGAGTTTCCTCAGTGGGCAACACCTTTATCTTACCTTGAGGGCATAATCTTTACCACTGCTCATGTCCTGGGCTTCATACACAAAGGCAAATCCACCTTAAAAAAAGAACAGGAAAAAGAAAATCAAGAGTCACTGGGTGTCATCAGCGATATTCAGCGTGTTGCGTAACTTGCGTGATTCAGAGCAGGACGTGTTGCAATGCCACCTAACGCGGCTACTATCTCGAAATGACGTCTAATTTCTACGTTTAATTTGTTCTGGCTTTATTGCTCTACAGTAACGTGTTAAGATGATGACTGATAGATATTATACTGCGCTGTGATGTAACTGTGAGCAGTGATTAAAACAAACACGGCACACTTTAGCACACTGAAAACTGGATTTATTAAGTTTGACTCCATGACCGCAGAGAACACTAAAAACTTCAGCATCCCCCTGTTTTAAAAACCCACAAACATTCAAGCCCAGAAGCCGTACGAAGCCTGACCGCAGTCCTATCTGTGGGAGAAATGAAGGCTTAAGGGCCTCGCTGAAGAATAAACACGAGTATTTTACAAGCCGACTCCTCGAACCTTTAGGCTCCCACCAAGCCTCGCTGAACATCCACTTCTTTTCATTTAAGGTGTGGCTGAAACCTGAACTGCTGATTATGTGGTGGGAGCTGCTGTCTATCAGGGAGAATCAGTTCAGCCTGCTACGATGAGCGCTCCAGAGAAATCCATACATTTTTAAAGAACGGAGGCCTACAGAGCACCACGATGTCCTCATTACAGCGTGTTTCATGGAACAAATCTGAGCTACACAAGACCCAGTCCAACAAAAATGATTATAATACAGACTGCACTTATCAAATTCAAACTGAAATCAAGATTCAGATCAATTTTAGTTTAGTGGTAATGACAGTCAGACAACAACAGCTTCTTACAACCATGTTAAACGACGGGTGTCAGATCTACAGAGGCCCAGCTGTCATATCAGTCCCAGTGTTGTGTTGGCTTAATTTTTAATTTCTCTAAAGACACTCGTGGCTAGTGGATGAGACACTTTGTTTTCCTCAAGTTTCATCAAGTCTGTGCTCAGCAGTCCGAACAAGGAGAGGGCCGGGTTACCATAGAGACGAGTAAATCAACTACCAGCCTCGGTCTGCGCCGCAAAACGCCGAAGGACCAAGATTGTAATCTTTAACACTAAGGAAGACCGGTCAGGTGTGCACGGCGGCTTTCATTTCCCCTGTCCCGATTTACTGGTCTTGTTTTGGATCGAAACCAGCAACCACAGAGTCATGCACATGCTTTTACTGCATTTCTGGTTCCATTCCTTACGCTGAATAAATACCTCACTTCACTACAAACACACAGCAGAACAGCCAGCTATCAGACAAGTGTATTATTCACTGGCCGTTACAGGATTTATGTGTAACGCCTTGACTTTGAGGATGCCTACGCGTCCCCGTGGAGATCACATGTCTTCCTATGCTCTGTGCCGGGACAGATAGGGGCTGCAATCTCAACAGCTCAGTTTCCTTTGTTCTGATTTCCAAGTCATTCAATGAAACATACTGAAAAGAGTAAATCCTTTTTAAATCACACCCTAAATTCTTTAATGTCTCTTGGGTCCAATTTTGCAGCTTGTGTGAAATAATTACAGGAACACTGCTGCTGCTGCAACGGAGAGAAAAAATCATCACAGCACTAAAAAAAAACCCCAGAACATTCTGGTTACAGCCGTCCATTGTATTCTCTCACCACAGAACTCGGTGAAGGAATTCAACAAAGACACCTTTCACGTAGCAGGATGGGAGTTTGAAAAGGACAGAGCTTTGGTGTAAAACGATCTCTTCCTTTACCATCTGCTTTGGTTTTGGAAGTCTTCTGTGTCGCCTTTGACCTCTCTTAAGCCAACTATCGTGGCTGAGGAAGTGGAGTCCCAGCGCTGTGATTACACTCCTGATTGGAGCGGAAGCTGTGCCACAACAATGAGCTGAAAGTATGTCTACATAAAGGTAAGCATCGCCAACTTTAATCAGGTAAATGTTCATCTATCAAGCAAGAATGTAAACTGTTAACTGGCACCAGCGTCTCACTTTAATATCACTGGAAGTTGAATAACGTGAGTACAGTGGGTTATTTGTGATCATATTCCAACCTGCTAAAATCCTGTTTTTCTTTATTTTTTAATACCAAGCATTTAGAGAAAAAAGGACATTTTCAATTACAAAGCGATAACACTTAAGGTGATGCAGCAATCTGTCAGAATTACTCAGCAGTTTCTCCATACGGTAGATGGAGTTGGGTCACACTGAAGGGCGCACGCTGCACTGAGACTTGCCAGCTTGTTCGATGTCAGTCTAGTTTTCTCGCCAACTGTTTTACTCAAAAAGACATGAGTTAGTTGTGAGGACTGATCCGAAATGAGTGCAGCTACGGTGCTGCAACTTTGCCTTAGAGTTGTTAAAAGTGATTCATCAACAAGAATGTGACGCAAGCAGCTATTAAACCTTCTGATGTTTCTGTTGTAGGATCATATATGTCATAAAAATGGAGCAGGTGAACCACTAGTCACACAGTAGATGGGACAAAATCTGATCTGCTGATGTGAGCACGCTGGAAACTCTGTTGGCAGTGAACAGTGAAGTACTTGGTCATGGAAAAACACTGATTTAACCTCCGTTTGTTGTTTGTTGATCTAAATTGCAATTTGTGGTTGAACCTGATTTAATCAGACCCCACCACAAACAAAGATCGACATCAAACATTCATCTTCTGCTGTGTGGCAGGTAGGTAACCGTATAACAGCAAGATCGTCTTTGCATGGAGGGCACGAATCCCTGTTTTCTGCCACAGAAAAGCAACCTGATCAGCAGGTTTACACGTAACCAAAGTCACTGCACGACATCTTAGACTGAAGTCGATCTGTGCTGGATCAAATGGGGGAAAAACTACTTTCTCAAGAAACAGCTTCGTTATCACATTAATCTTGTGGGGTTCGTTAGTTTTTTTTTCTAAATGCAGTCCTAAACAGAAACACAGGGGGACAAGAAGATGAAAGGATGGATGAGGGAGGAAGCAGCACCGATCTCTCCCTGCATGTCACCAGAAACAAGCTTCACAAAGGGCTGCTTGTGTACATAACATTGAGATAAGGAGTTTGAACCCATCCTGTTAAGTAAGAGGTAACAACACTGTCAGCACTGATACCTCTGCAGCGTGCTTCACCACCTCCTCTACTAAGATGTCTGTGCTTGAGCCAAATATGCTTCCAAGACAGATTATAAGGTTTGAGGTATGCAGTAAACTCCGGGTTGGGTAGACGACTGACATGCAGATCACTGTGACTTAAAGCAGGAGACGAGCTAAAGCGGTCCATTCATCCCCTTCGCACATCTGGAAATCGATTTACCGCTCGTTAGACACCCTCGAAACCCGATTATCAACTGGTGTTTACACGGTGACTCATAGCGCTGCACTTGCAAACGTTATTGCCATTGACAACCAACAGAGGTGCTGCTAGCCTGTTAGCCACTTCAGCTAGCTAGCATGCCGAGCCGGACAAGACGTGACCGACATTTTTATTTATTTTTTTCGTCGTGATTCACAGCCTCACCTTCCGCGATCACCCTCTTGATCCTCAGTTTCATGTCACCGAGCTCAACGATCTGTCCGACGAAGTCATTCTGGTCCCGGCTGGCCGCTCCGGACGAGCCGGGCCCGGCTAGGAAATCCAGTGCCGACTGGAACAGGGACATGTTATCCGGCGCCCGAGTTCAGGCTCACAGGGGGCGAGCGATCGATGAATCCCCGTCCTGCGGGTCACAGGAGAAAAACTTGTGCGGTTTGCTCTGTTATGAAGACTTGTAATCGGGTGATATTATTCTTTCGGTGGAAGCAAACATCCTCTTCCTGCTGCTAAACTGACGAGGCCACCATCATCAGCGCCGACTTCCGCGAAGGGTGATGACGTCAAGACACGATTCAAGTCATGTGATGTAGAAAAAAATTGACCCGGCGACAAAATAAAA
>NW_007578048.1:371324-375073 GCF_000690725.1 Stegastes partitus | reverse complement strand
TTGGTACAGGATAAGAAGGGTGTCTCATAGGAAGAGGCATAAAAATACATAAATATTTCTCCTAAATACAGGGGTAAAGTAATTTAATTAAATAATCCTGACAAGGAAATAATAGACCTGCTTTGAAATGCATTAGACTCCCAATTTAGTGATCTTATCTCTCCTTTCTCAGACCAAGGCCTTTGTTAAGATCATTTATTTTACAAAACAATAAATAGTGTAATCTTTATTCACACAATAGGGATAAGATTCTTATGCCACGCCATGTCATGTATTAGTCTGCCATCTACAGGACACATACTGTATCTGTCAAGCGTTTAATTCAGGGCCTTCTCTGTGCAAAGGGTTCAGGTAGGCCAGAGGTTGGATATGTTAACATGAATGAACCACTGCGTTAGGATTACTCACCGAAATGAAGTGTGGACTTTATAAGTGTGAGGCCTTTGCAAACCCCAGTCAACCTCATCTGAAATAGGCCTAGAAGAAAATGTATTTTTATCATAGCTGTGTCCCTGTTGAAAAAAAAAAGAAATATAACAATTTATAGGCTAATTTTCATGGCCACATAAGCCTACACCAAACAAGATTAATGAAACAAAACCTCTTTTGCATTCTACTTAGAGTCAAGTAAAGTGGAACATGCAAACGTGCAATTTGTTCGTTTAGAAAAGCACAAAAACGATAAATGAGCAGAATAAAGTGAAAAATAGAAAACTCAAGCATCCGATTCATGCAGATGGAGAACAGTTTGAAGTTTGGGGAGATACTAACTGACAATAAAATTCTACAGTTCTACAATTTCATCCAGCAGATGCTTTCATCCAAAGCAACGTACATCTGAGAGCAGATACAACACAAGCAAGGATCTAGTCAGGAGAAAACAAACTGGATCAGTGCCATGGAACAAATTCAAGTGTGACAGGGCTTTGATGCCAATAGCAGTCTGTGTGGGAGGTAAAAGGATGCTGTTGTTCTTGTTGTTTTGTTTTTTGTTTGTTTGTTGACCTGGTATTGTGCTTTTTCATCAAATCCATCAAACTAAACAAAATATTCACTTTATTTTTTTCTGTCTGCTATAATTTTTGCTTGTTATGTACATTTGCTGTGATGCTCTGTGGTTTTGCGTTACGATGCGGTACAGTTGAGCTCATGCACTTACATCAACATGTTCAGGTGTCATTTAAGCTCATGTTAGTTCTGATTTGGATTTATCCTTGAAGCCTCCTTTCTGGGATGGTCCCTAGATTCATAGAAAACACACACTAAAGCAGCCAGTGTTAGAAAATGATCAATATTTACACTGACTGGTGAGTGTGTACATTACCCCACCTGTGTGTCTGTTAATCGATGCATATTGATCAGCTACAGCAGACACATCCACATCCACATCCACAGATACACTACACCTCTGTCACTGATGCAATTCATTCACGAGCTCTTTACTTTAACTTTAACCAGCCTAACTAAACACCTAACCCTGACCCTTACCCTCACTCTAACCTACAGGCTAACTAATTTACCCTGAACTCTTAAATCAAGTTTTAAAGCTTACATTTGAAGTTTTTAAGGCCTGCCCTGAGCTAAACACAAGTCATAATGTATGTTTCCAGCAGGTCCCAAAGTCTAAAAATCAAAGTGGTCCAGACAAAGATAGACATGATAGTAAACACACACAGAGTCGATGGTTTGGACACGTGTCGCATAAGCTGATAAGGAACGCAAGGACCTCCTCTGATCATCAGGGGCTCTGACTGTTTTTAACTATAAACTCATACAACGCAGCTGAAAAAGGCTGCATCATCTGGCTAAAACAGAGAGGGGAGCGTGACGAAGATGCAATAACTATTTATTCTATAGGTCAACCTGAGTCTGCCTGTAACTTAGTCCTCAAGTTTATCAGAAATACATGGATTAGGTACAACACTGAAAACACCGACTGAATATTGTTTGGGTCCTTTCCCCCAAAACAGCTCTAATTCACTGAGGCATGCACGCCACAAGAACCCTGAAGGTGTCCTGTGGTAACAGGTTCAAATATATCCACAGCAGGTCCTGGAAGTTATGAGCTGAAGATCCACAAACGCATAGCTCAGCACAGGAGCTCCTCAGGACAGGACTCAGCATCCACCTTCATCTTAAGGACAAAGGACACTCATTTGAAGACAACGACGTACAGATGTTGTCCTGCAGGGAGGACAGATGGTTTGAGAGAGGGCTGAAAGAAGCCATCTATGTCAAACTGGAAAGAGCATCCCTCAGCAGAGGTGGAGGTCTGAGGCATCCCCTGTTTACAGCTCAGTCCTCAGATCTCTCCCCAGGAAGATGAACCCACATCCACACCTAGCCACTAAGACCCTAACGAACCCCACTGTGTCAGGGGGAGCACCAAACACCCAATTGAACCCGAAACTCAGGTGTTAATGTCTCCTTCAGGATATCAGGATGTGGAACTCCCAACCAGTCAGTCAGAGCTGATGAAGCCTCTTGGATGAAGGTGGAACGTCTTCAAGGAACTCAAGCAGGTCCAGCTGCTACGATTAACCCATGAGAATAACCGTGACCTGGATGACAGAGAATCTTCACAGTTATGAGGTGAAGCCTTCATGGTGCTGACTTGTTTTTCCAACACATCCCACAACTGCTCAATTGGATTGAAATCTGGGGAACCTGGAGGCCAAGTCAACATTTTGAACTCTTTGTCATGTTCCTCAAACTATTCCCAAACTATTCCCTAACTATTCCCAAACTAACAACTTGTACAGAGGTCACATTATCCCGCTGCCATCAGGAGACACTGTTGCCATGCAGGGGCGTACGTGGTCTGTAACGATGTGGAGGTAGGTGACAAACACCAAAGTGAAATCCACATGAGTTGCAGGACTCAAGGTTTCCAAGCAGAACATTGCTCAGATCTTCATTATGTCTCTACCAGCTTTCCTTCCACCCTCAGTGCATCCAGCTGCCATCTCCTAAGCAGGTAAATGGTACATGTGGACCCTGCCTTCCACATGATGGGAGAGAAAATGTGATTCACCAGACCAGGCCACCTTCTTCTATCACTCCATCATCCAGTTGTGATGCTAACCTGCCCACTGCTTTCAGTGGTGGACAGGGCTCAGGATGTTCACTCCAGCTGGCCTGCTTCTACTCAACAACTAATCAGTTACTGTTTAATTTATCCCACACTTTAACTGGTATCACTGTAAATGACAATCAGTGTTATCCACTTCATGTGTCAGTTGTTTTATTTTTGTAGCTGATCAGCGCATATCAATGCATGTATAGCTGAAGAGCTATAAATAAACTGCTTTAAGAAAGAGAAATACATGAAGAGCGTCCTCTGACATATTTGTTTTGCTGCAATATGCATAAATTATGCTGCAAAATCCCTTTACGCTTAAGTTTATATTCAATTGTCTAAGAGGTTTTTGAATTTGCTGGGTTCACTTGGTTCAGAAACCCGATGCAGGTATCATTTGGACATTTTTACATCACAGGATCCAAAGAGCAATCATTGGGAAATAATTCCAAACAGAATTGTAGATGCTGGTTACAAAATATGACTTTTGGCTGGATCACAGGAAACATGAGCTGATGTGGAGGTGAGTCCTCCTGGTTAAACACATAAAAGACACTCTTGCTGTGGAGTGATGCCAGAGTCTACTTCAGGTCAACTACTCCATAGGCTGGAAAGTTTGACTCCTAATAAGCCCCAATGTGCAACATTACAAAGTTCTGAAAGGTATCTA